>NC_138304.1:106228597-106296097 GCF_965601325.2 Salmo salar
TTGTTCTCCATGTAAATTACTCAAGCACAAACCAGCGTTCTCCTTCACTCCCTCTGACTTAGGGAAGGAGGAGGGAGGAGGGGTCAGAGTTAGGGGAGGAGGAGTGGTGTAGGAAGGAGGAGGAGTGGTGTAGGAAGGAGGAGGAGTCAGAGTTAGGGGAGGAGGAGTTAGGGGAGGAGGATGGGTCAGAGTTATGGGACGAGGATGTAGGGGAGGAGGAGGGGTCAGAGTTAGGGGAGGAGGAGTTAGGGGAGGAGGAGGGGTCAGAGTTAGGGGAGGAGGAGTTAGGGGAGGAGGGGGAGGAGGGGTCAGAGTTAGGGAGGAGGAGTTAGGGGAGGAGGGAGGAGGGGTCAGAGTTAGGGAGGAGGAGTTAGGGGCGGAGGAGGGGTCAGAGTTAGGGGAGGAGGAGTTAGGGGAGGAGGAGTGGTGTAGGAGGGAAGAGGAGTCAGAGATAGGGGAGGAGGGAGGAGGAGTCAGAGTCTGGGACAGGTAGCACGTCCGGTGAGCAGGTCGGGGATCCATAGCTGCAGGCAGAACAGTTGAAACTGGAGCAGCAGCACAACCAGGTGGACTGGGGATAGCCAGGAGTCATCAGGCCAGGTAGTCCTGAGGTACGGTCTTAGGGCTCAGGTCCTCCAGGAGGGGAGAGAGAGAGAGATGGGAGAATTAGAGGGAGCATAATATAAGATCATACCAGATAAGAAAGGAGAATTACACCAGATACGAGAGATTGATCCTAGCCCCTCGGGACATAGACTGTTGCAGCATAGATACTGTAGACTGAGCATTAGTAAGCCAATGACTCAGCCCTCGTAATAGGGTCAGAGGCAGAGAATCCCAGTGGAGAGAGGGAGCTGGCCGTGCAGAGACAGAAAGTATGGTTCGTCACTCCAGTGCCTTGTCGTTCACCTTCGCACCCCTGGGCCAGACTACACTCAATCATAGGACCCACTGAAGAGATGAGTCTTCAGTAAAGACTTAAAGATTGAGACCGAGTCTGCGTCTCTCACATGGGTAGGCAGACCATTCCATAAAAATGGAGCTCTATAGGAGAAAGCCCTGCCTCCAGCTGTTTGTTTAGAAATTCTAGGGACAGTTAGGAGGCCTGCGTCTTGTGACCGTAGCGTACGTGTAGGTATGTACGGCAGGACCAAATCAGAGAGATACGTAACACTTTGTAGGTTAGCAGTAAAACCTAGCCTTAACAGGAAGCCAGTGTAGAGAGGCTAGCATTGGAGAAATATGATCACATTTTTGGGTTCTAGATTCTGGACAAAAAGTTTCTGATTTCTGCAATGTTACTAAGATGGAAAAAAGCTGGCCTTGAACTATTCTTGATATGTTCGTCAGAAGAGAGATCAGGGTCCAGAGTAACGCCGAGGTCCTTCATAGTTTTATTTGAGACGACTGTACCACCATCAAGATTCATTGTCAGATCAAACAGCAGAGCTTTTTGTTTCTTGGAACGTAGAACAAACATCTTTGTTTTGTCTGAGTTTAAAAGTAAAAAAAATAAAAGATGCTATCCGCTTCCTTATGTCGGAAACACAGGCGTCCAGGGTATCGTCTGCATAGCAGTGAAAGGTGACATTGTGTTGCCAAATGACATCACCCAGAGGTAGAACGTATAGTGAAAACAATAGTGGTCCTAAAACGGAACCTTGAGGAACACCGAAACTTACCATTGATTTGTCAGAGGACAAACCATCCACAGAGAAAAACTGATATATTTCCAACAGATAATATCTAAACCAGGCCACAACTTATTGGTGTAGACCAATTAGGGTTTCTAATCTCTTCAAAATAATGTGGTGATCGATGGTGTCAAGAAAAGGTCTAGGAGCACAAGGACAGACGGTCTGACACCATTAAAATGAAATTTACCACCTTCTTGAGTGTGGTCTCAGTACTATGATGGGGTCTTAATAAACCAGACTGGAGCGTTTCCTGAACATTGTTTGTCTTCTGGAAGGCAGTGAGTTGCTGCTGAGCAACAGCTTTTTGTCTTGAATTTTTGAGAGGAATGGAAGATTTGAGAGTTGAAAAAAATATATATTGGGGTCAAGGTTTGGCTTTTTTAAGAGAGGCTTTATTACTGCCACTTTTAGTGAGCTTGGTATATATCCAGGGGATAGGGAGACGTATCATGTTCAACATACTACAGGAGGGCCAAATACAGGTAGTAGCTCTTTCAGTAGTTTAATTGGAATAGGGTCCAGCTGGCAGCTGGAAGGTTTAGAGGCCATGAATGTGTCAGGGTGCAGCCTAAATGTTAACTTCACATGAAGGGAACAAGGTTAAAAGCTGTGTCTTGAATGACTGTTAACTTTGAAGTTTTTTAAAAACTGAACTGTGAAATTCTACACATCAATTTCTATACCCTGTGTGTTACCAGTTAGATGCAGCTGTTGTATACACAGTGGTGTTCATTAAGCATCAGCTTGAAGAGCAGCTCACAGATCACTGCACCTGCACACAGCCCATCTATCTACCTAGCTCATCCCCATATTGTTATTTATTTTTTGGTCCTTTGCACCCCAGTATCTCTACTTGCACATTCATCTTCTGCACATCTATCACTCTAGTGTTTAATTGCTAAACTGTAATTACTTTGCCACTATGGCCTATTTATTGCCTTACTTCCCTAATCTTACTACATTTGCACACACAGTATATAGATTTTTCTATTGTGTTATTGACTGTACGTTTGTTTATTCCATGTGTAGCTCTGTGTTGTTGTTTGTGTCGCACTGCTTTGCTTTATCTTGGCCAGGTTGCAGTTGTAAATGAGAACTTGTTCTCAGCTGGCCTACCTGGTTAAATAAAGGGGAAATAAAATACATTTTAAAAAACAGTGGATGGTTAGGTTGTCCTCTTTTCAATCTCTACTCTTTTCAACCTCTCCTCCATCTCCCCTTCTTCTGTTCCCCTCTTCCCCCTTGCCTCCATGACTACCTCCTCTTCCTCTCTATACTTCCCCCTCGCCTCCATGACTATATCCTCTTCCTCTTCCTCTCTATACTTCCCCCTCTCTTCCCTCTTGCCTCCATGACTACCTCCTCTTCCTCTCTATACTTCCCCCTCGCCTCCATGACTATATCCTCTTCCTCTTCCTCTCTATACTTCCCCCTCTCTTCCCTCTTGCCTCCATGACTACCTCCTCTTCCTCTCTATACTTCCCCCTCTCTTCCCTCTTGCCTCCATGACTATATCCTCTTCCTCTCTATACTTCCCCCTCTCCTCTCCCCTTGCCTCCATGACTACCTCCTCTTCCTCTCTATACTTCCCCCTCTCCTCCCCCCTTGCCTCCATGACTAACTCCACTTCCTCTCTCCAGTCTCCACTTCCTGGTATTCCATACGGAGGAGGTTCATGATGTGTTGCGTATCTGGGACGGTCCCCAGGACGGAGGGGTCCTCCTGAGGGAGCTCAGCGGCTCGACCCTTCCGCCTGACGCCCACAGCACCTTCAACGCCGTCAGCCTCCAGTTCACAACCGACTTCTTCACATCCAAACAGGGCTTCGCTCTGCAGTTCTCTGGTAAGGAGGTTGAATGTTATATAGTATGCATGTGTAACAGTGTAGGTTCCGTCCCTCTCTTCGCCCCCAACCCGGGCTCGAACCAGGGACCCTCTGCACACATCAACAACTGACACCTCACGAAGCATCGTTACCCATCGCGCCACAAAAGCCACGGGCCCTTGCAGAGCAAAGGGGAACAACTACTTCAAGGTCTCAGAGCGAGTGACGTCACCGATTGAAACACTATTAGTGCGCACCACCGCTAACTAACTAGCCATTTCACATCGGTTACACATGAGAGGAAAAAAGAGGGTGATATGTTTGATTGTTAACCTCTTGGGGCTAGGTGGGACGCTAGCGTGCCACCCGTGGTGCACTCCATCAACAGCAGGTGCATTTCAAGAGCGGCAAATTTGAATCCAAATAAATGTCAAAATTCAAATTTTTCAAAAATACAACTATGTTACACCATTTGAAAGATAAACATCTCCTTAATCTAACCACGTTTTACGATTTCAAAAAGGTTTTACGGCGAAAGCATAAATTTAGAGTATGTTAGGACAGTACATTTACAAGAGTTGTGTGTAATGTTTTGTCAAGTCAAAGACAGTGTCACCAAAACCATAAAACCAGCTAAAATGATGCACTAACCTTTTACAATCTCCATCAGATGACACTCCTAGGACATTATGTTAGACAATGCATGCATTTTTAGTTCTATCAAGTTCATTTTTATATCCAAAAACAGCGTTTTACTATGGCATTGATGTTGAGGAAATCGTTTCCCTCCAATAACCGGCAGTCAAGTCAGCGTCAGAAATTAAATAATTAAAATTAGAAAACATTGTTAAAATATTATATTGTCATTTAAAGAATTATAGATTTACATCTCTTGAACGCAATCAACTTGCCAGATTTAAAAATAACCTTACTGGGAAATCACACTTTGCAATAATCTGAGCACTGCGCCCAGAAAAATACGCGTTGCGATACAGACTAGACGTCATGTTGGGGAGATCTAAAATCGAAAATACTATGTAAATAATCCATTACCTTTGATTCTCTTCATCAGATGTCACTTCCAGGTATCACAGGTCCATAACGAATGTAGTTTTGTTCAAAAAAGCTCATCATTTATGTCCAAAAATCTCCGTCTTGTTAGCACATGATGTAAGCCAGCCGGACTTCTCGTCATGAACGAGGGGAAAAAATATATTTCCGTTCGTTCAAACATGTCAAACGTTGTATAGCATAAATCATTAGGGCCTTTTTTAACCAGAACATGAATAATATTCAAGGTGGACGAATGCATACTCTTTTATAACGTATTGGAACGAGGGTACCCAACATGAAGTAGCGCGCCAGGTGTCTAATGGGACATCACCGTTCCATGGCTCTTGTTCGGTCAGATCTCCCTCCAGAAGACTCAAAACACTTTGTAAAGGCTGGTGACATCTAGTGGAAGCAATAGGAAGTGCCAAAATATTCCTAAACCCCTGTGTTTTTCAATGGGATAGGTTTAAAGTCAATACAACACATCAGGTATCCACTTCCTGTCAGAAAATGTCTCAGGGTTTTGCCTGCCAAATGAGTTCTGTTATACTCACAGACACCATTCAAACAGTTTTGGAAACTTTAGAGTGTTTTCTATCCATATATAATAAGTATATGCATATTCTAGTTACTGGGTAGGATTAGTAACCAGATTAAATCGGGTACATTTTTTTTATCCAGACGTGCAAATGCTGCCCCCTAGACCCAACAGGTTAACCAACCTTAAAATGAATTGGTCTGAATCACAAACGTATGTATGCACCTTTACTGTAAATAGAGCATGTGGTACCAAGGAGAGTTTTTCATGGAAGCTACATTCTAACTGTTCATGTTGAAACTGTACTGTATCCATATTGTTTATTGGTATATATATATGTTGAAGTAGCTATTCTACATACCTAGAAATAATTCTACCTTTTTATCAGCTTGTGATTAAATAACATGCATGTAAAAATAAAATAAGCTAATTTCCTGTTAGGATTCAGTTAGAACTGTACAGCTGGAGAGAGACAGTTTCCTGTTAGGATTCAGTTAGAACTGTACAGCTGGAGAGAGACAGTTTCCTGTTAGGATTCTGTTAGAACTGAGAGACAGTTTCCTGTTAGGATTCAGTTAGGACTGTACAGCTGGAGAGAGACAGTCTTGTTACCATCTGATTAATCTATTCTTTTCCCCTCTGTCTCCAGTGTCCACTGCTACGTCATGTAACGACCCAGGTCTGCCCGCCAACGGAACCCGTAGCGGGGACAGCAGGGAGCCCGGAGACCATGTTCTGTTCCAGTGTGATCCCGGTTACATCCTCCAGGGGGCCACCAAGATCACCTGCACAGAGATCAATAACCGCTTCTTCTGGAAGCCTGACCCCCCCACCTGCACAGGTAAGACATGTCAACCCTACACCACACCTGCACAGGTAAGACATGTTAACCCAACACCCCACCTGTACAGGTAAGACATGTTAACCCAACACCCCACCTGTACAGGTAAAACATGTTATCCCAACACCACACCTGTACAGGTAAAACATGTTCACCCAACACCACACCTGCACAGGTAAGACATGTCAACCCAACATCACACCTGCACAGGTAAGACATGTTAACCCAACACCACACCTGTACAGGTAAAACATGTTAACCCAACACCCCACCTGCACAGGTAAAACATGTTAACCCAACACCCCACCTGCACAGGTAAAACATGTTAACCCAACACCCCACCTGCACAGGTAAAACATGTCAACCCAACACCACACCTGTACAGGTAAAACATGTTAACCCAACACCACACCTGCACAGGTAAAACATGTTAACCTCTCTAGGGTCGGCGGGACGAAATCGTCCCACCTACGTAACAGCCAGTGGAATCCTGTGCCGCGTTATTCAAATACCTTAGCCTGTTAGGGCTAGGGGGCAGTATTGACACGGCTGGATAAAAAACATACCCGATTTAATCTGGTTACCACTCCTACCCAGTAACTAGAATATGCATATACTTATTACATATGGATAGAAAACACCCTAAATTTTCTAAAACTGTTTGAATGGTGTCTGTGAGTATAACAGAACTCATATGGCAGGTCAAAACCTGAGAGATTCCTTTACAGGAAGTGGCCTGTCTGACCATTTCTTGAACTTCTTTTCCATCTCTATCATTTACTAAGGATCTCTGCTCTAACGTGACACTTCCCACGTCGTCCATAGGCGCTCAGAGCCCGGGAAAAAACAGAATGTCGTCATTCCAGCCCCAGGCTGAAACACATTATCGCCTTTCTCAAGTGGCCGATCAAGGGACACTGGGCTTAGGCGCGTGACCCGACCGCCCCCGCCTTTGGGATTTTTTCCTCTGTTTGCCGAAAAGGAGATTCCCTGTCGGAATATTATCGCTTTTCTACGAGAAAAATGGCGTAAAAATTGATTTTAAACAGCGGTTGACATGCTTCGAAGTACGGTAATGGAATATTTAGAATTTTATTGTCACGAATTGCGCCATGCGCGCGACACTTCTTTACTATTTCGGATAGTGTCTGGAACGCACGAACAAAACGCCGCTATTCGGATATAACGATGGATTATTTTGGACCAAACCAACATTTGTTATTGAAGTAGCAGTCCTGGGTGTGCATTCTGACGAAGACAACAAAAGGTAATCAAACTTTTATAATAGTAAATATGATTATGGTGAGTGCTAAACTTGCCGGGTGTCTAAATAGCGAGCCCGTGATGCCTGGGCTATGTACTTAGAATATTGCAAAATGTGCTTTCACCAAAAAGCTATTTTAAAATCGGACATATCGAGTGCATAGAGGAGGTCTGTATCTATAATTCTTAAAATAATTGTTATGCTTTTTGTGAACGTTTATCGTGAGTAATTTAGTAAAATGTTAGCGAATTCCCCGGAAGTTTGCGGGGGGTATGCTAGTTCTGAACGTCACATGCTAATGTAAAAAGCTGGTTTTTGATATAAATATGAACTTGATTGAACAAAACATGCATGTATTGTATAACATAATGTCCTAGGGTTGTCATCTGATGAAGATCATCAAAGGTGAGTGCTGCATTTAGCTGTCTTCTGGGTTTTGGTGACATTATATGCTGGCTTGAAAAATGGGTGTCTGATTATTTCTGGCTTGGTACTCTGCTGACATAATCTAATGTTTTGCTTTCGTTGTAAAGCCTTTTTGAAATCGGACAGTGTGGTTAGATTAACGAGAGTCTTGTCTTTAAATAGCTGTAAAATAGTCATATGTTTGAGAAATTGAAGTAATAGGATTTTTACGGTTTTGAAAATCGCGCCACAGGCTGCCAGTGGCTGTTACGTAGGTGGGACGCAAGCGTCCCACCTAGCCCATAGAGGTTAAAAATGCTATTACTTCAAGCCAGAAATAATCAGACACCCATTTTTCAAGCTAGCATATAATGTCACATAAACCCAAACCACAGCTAAATGCAGCACTAACCTTTGATGATCTTCATCAGATGACACACCTAGGACATTATGTTATACAATACATGCATGTTTTGTTCAATCAAGTTCATATTTATATCAAAAACCAGCTTTTTACATTAGCATGTGACGTTCAGAACTAGCATACCCCCCCGCAAACTTCCGGTGAATTTACTAAACATTTACTAAATTACTCACGATAAACGTTCACAAAAAGCATAACAATTATTTTAAGAATTATAGATACAGAACTCCTCTATGCACTCGATATGTCCGATTTTAAAATAGCTTTTCGGTGAAAGCACATTTTGCAATATTCTGAGTAGAGAGCCCGGCATCACAGGGCTAGCTATTTAGACACCCAGCAAGTTTAGCACTCACCAAAGTCAGATTTACTATAAGAAAAATGTTATTACCTTTGGTGTTCTTCGTCAGAATGCACTCCCAGGACTGCTACTTCAATAACAAATGTTGGTTTGGTCCCAAATAATCCATAGTTATATCCAAATAGCAGCGTTTTGTTCGTGCGTTCAAGACACTATCCGAAAGGGTAAATAAGGGTTACGCGCACGACGCATTTCGTGACAAAAAAAATCTAAATATTCCATTACCGTACTTCGAAGCATGTCAACCGCTGTTTAAAATCAATTTTTACGCCATTTTTCTTGTAAAAAAGCGATAATATTCGGACCGGGAATCTGCGTTTAGGTTCAGAGACGAACGAAAATAAAAACATGGGGTCGACTCGTGCACGCGCCTAAGTCCATTGTCCTCTGATAGAGCACTTGCCAAAAGCGCTAATGTGTTTCAGCCTGGGGCTGGAATTACATCATTCAGCTTTTTCCCGCCTTCTGAGAGCCTATGGGAGCCGTAGGAAGTGTCACGTTACAGCAAAGATCCTCAGTCTTCAATTAACACAGTCAAGAAGCTCAAGGAATGGTCAGACAGGCCACTTCCTGTAAGGAATCTTCTCAGGTTTTTGCCTGCCATATGAGTTTTGTTATACTCACAGACACCATTCAAACAGTTTTAGAAACTTTAGGGTGTTTTCTATCCAAAGCCAATAATTATATGCATATTCTAGTTACTGGGCAGGAGTAGTAACCAGATTAAATCGGGTACGTTTTTTATCCGGCCGTGCAAATACTGCCCCCTATCCCCAACAGGTTAACCTCCCACCAGCATAGGTAAGAACACCGCTAGATTCCCCACCTGCAAAGATAAAACCAGTCTGTACCAGGTAGACCTACCTACAACCCAGTCTGTACCAGGTATACATACCTACAACCCAGTCTGTACCAGGTAGACCTACCTACAACCCAGTCTGTACCAGGTAGCCCTACCTACAACCCAGTCTGTACCAACGTTACCTACCTACAACCCAGTCTGTACCAGGTAGACCTACCTACAACCCAGTCTGTACCAGGTAGACCCACCTACAACCCAGTCTGTACCAGGTAGACCTACCTACAACCCAGTCTGTATCAGGTAGACCTACCTACAACCCAGTCTGTATCAGGTAGACCTACCTACAAACCAGTCTGTACCAGGTAGACCCACCTACAACCCAGTCTGTACCAGGTAGACCTACCTACAACCCAGTCTGTACCAATTATACCAACCTACAACCCAGTCTGTACCAATTATACCAACCTACAACCTAAGTCTGTACCAACGTTACCTACCTACAAGTAATTTTCACACAGCCACCCAATGTGTTTACCAACTGAACCTGCCACAACTAGACCTGCTACAGTTCTCCAGATGATGGTCTTCCCATGTAGCTTCTCTACCTGCTACAGTTCTCCAGATGATGGTCATACCATGTAGCTTCTCTGTTACCTGCTACAGTTCTCCAGATGATGGTCTTCCCATGTAGCTTCTCTGTTACCTGCTACAGTTCTCCAGATGATGGTCATACCATGTAGCTTCTCTGTTACCTGCTACAGTTCTCCAGATGATGGTCTTCCCATGTAGCTTCTCTGTTACCTGCTACAGTTCTCCAGATGATGGTCATACCATGTAGCTTCTCTACCTGCTACAGTTCTCCAGATGATGGTCATACCATGTAGCTTCTCTACCTGCTACAGTTCTCCAGATGATGGTCATACCATGTAGCTTCTCTGTTACCTGCTACAGTTCTCCAGATGATGGTCTTCCCATGTAGCTTCTCTGTTACCTGCTACAGTTCTCCAGATGATGGTCATACCATGTAGCTTCTCTACCTGCTACAGTTCTCCAGATGATGGTCATACCATGTAGCTTCTCTACCTGCTACAGTTCTCCAGATGATGGTCATACCATGTAGCTTCTCTACCTGCTACAGTTCTCCAGATGATGGTCTTCCCATGTAGCTTCTCTGTTACCTGCTACAGTTCTCCAGATGATGGTCATACCATGTAGCTTATCTACCTGCTACAGTTCTCCAGATGATGGTCATACCATGTAGCTTATCTACCTGCTACAGTTCTCCAGATGATGGTCATACCATGTAGCTTCTCTGTTACCTGCTACAGTTCTCCAGATGATGGTCTTCCCATGTAGCTTCTCTGTTACCTGCTACAGTTCTCCAGATGATGGTCATACCATGTAGCTTCTCTACCTGCTACAGTTCTCCAGATGATGGTCATACCATGTAGCTTCTCTACCTGCTACAGTTCTCCAGATGATGGTCATACCATGTAGCTTCTCTACCTGCTACAGTTCTCCAGATGATGGTCATACCATGTAGCTTCTCTGTTACCTGCTACAGTTCTCCAGATGATGGTCTTCCCATGTAGCTTCTCTACCTGCTACAGTTCTCCAGATGATGGTCATACCATGTAGCTTCTCTGTTACCTGCTACAGTTCTCCAGATGATGGTCTTCCCATGTAGCTTCTCTGTTACCTGCTACAGTTCTCCAGATGATGGTCATACCATGTAGCTTATCTACCTGCTACAGTTCTCCAGATGATGGTCATACCATGTAGCTTATCTACCTGCTACAGTTCTCCAGATGATGGTCATACCATGTAGCTTCTCTGTTACCTGCTACAGTTCTCCAGATGATGGTCATACCATGTAGCTTCTCTGTTACCTGCTACAGTTCTCCAGATGATGGTCTTCCCATGTAGCTTCTCTGTTACCTGCTACAGTTCTCCAGATGATGGTCATATCATGTAGCCTCTCTACCTGCTACAGTTCTCCAGATGATGGTCATACCATGTAGCTTCTCTGTTACCTGCTACAGTTCTCCAGATGATGGTCTTCCCATGTAGCTTCTCTACCTGCTACAGTTCTCCAGATGATGGTCATACCATGTAGCTTCTCTGTTACCTGCTACAGTTCTCCAGATGATGGTCTTCCCATGTAGCTTCTCTGTTACCTGCTACAGTTCTCCAGATGATGGTCATACCATGTAGCTTCTCTACCTGCTACAGTTCTCCAGATGATGGTCTTCCCATGTAGCTTCTCTGTTACCTGCTACAGTTCTCCAGATGATGGTCATACCATGTAGCTTCTCTGTTACCTGACATAGCCTTTCCTACAACCACGGCTTGTTGCAGTACCCATCCTTTCTGCACAGCTCATTAGCTGCCAGTATATTTATACCACTTAATGACAAAGCTACTTTTTATA
This sequence comes from Salmo salar, assembly GCF_965601325.2. Classification (NCBI taxonomy): domain Eukaryota; kingdom Metazoa; phylum Chordata; class Actinopteri; order Salmoniformes; family Salmonidae; genus Salmo; species Salmo salar. Next base: position 106,240,239 of record NC_138304.1, read on the forward strand.
ACCCTATTTCCATCCTCCTCAGTGACAACACTCTCTGTCTGTCTGTCTGTCTGTCTGTCTGTCTGTCTGTCTGTCTGTCTGTCTGTCTGTCTGTCTGTCTGTCTGTCTGTCTGTCTGTCTGTCTGTCTGTCTGTCTGTCTGTCTGTCTGTCTGTCTGTCTGTCTGTCTGTCTGTCTGTCTGTCTGTCTGTCTGTCCCCTGAATATCTGTCAGCCCACAGAGAGACTGGCTCCAGAATGTCCCCCTATTCTCTAGACAGAGAAATAGGGGACCATTTGGGACACATCCAGAGACAGAGTAGAGAAATGTAATTTAAGATCCTCTCAGTAACAGCAGACAGACTCAAACAGCCTCCCAGATAGAAGGACAGACTGATGTTGCACTGCTTTTCATTCTATATGGGATCACAGAGTCCTCTGACTTTGGTCTCCGCTAGAGACCGAGAGAGAAGATGGAGAGAGAGAGAGAGAGAGAGAGAGACAGAGAAGAGACAGAGTGAGAGAGACAGAGAGAGACAGAACGAAAGAGAGAGAGACAGAGAGAGAGATACAGAGAGAGACAGAGAGAGTGAGAGACAGAACAAAAGAGACAGAGAGAGAGACAGAGACAGAGAGACAGAGAGACAGAGAGACAGAGAGAGAGAAGATAGAGAGAGAGTGAGAGACAGAAAGAGACAGAGAGAGACAGAGAGACAGAACGAAAGAGAGAGAGAGAGAGAGAGTCGCTAGTTAACAACAGCAATTAAGACATTGTAATTAGCTTCCTTGTTTAATCAGGGCCAGGCGTAATTAGTTTGAAGGTTCCTTTGAAAACACAAACAGAGGGAGATAGGTCATGAGTCGTGTGTGTTCCTGGCTCCAAAGGTGAAAACCTAACAGGGTTTAATGTCGACAGGCATTAGTGGAGTCTCAATACTGTTGAACCTCCTCAATGGGCCTTTATTGACTTAGCCAAATACATGATATAGGTTCTGACTACACTGACTTGGTCAAATACAGTTAGGCCCATATCCGATTTGGAGTTCATTAGTTACCTCAATGCAGCATACACACAGGGGTCTGTTTGGCTTGATAGCAAACCACATGCCCACAGAAGCTAGAGCTAGCTATGCTAGCATATGGAAGGTAATGAATTGGCAGTGGTGGGAAAAGTACCCAATACTCATACTTGAGTAAATATACAGAAAATGACTCAAGTAAAAGTGAAAGTCACCCAGTAAAATACTACTTGTGTAAAAGTCTAAAAGTAATTCCTGATATCAGTCAAACCAGATAGCACAATTTTCTTGTTTTTTTATTTATTTTACAAATGGTCAGGGGCACACTTCAACACTCAGACATAATGTACAAATGAAGCATTTGTGTTTAGTGAGTCTGCCAGATCAGAGGCAGTAGAGATGACCAGGGATGTTCTCTGTTTAGTGAGTCCTCCAGATCAGAGGCAGTAGGGATGACATGGGATGTTCTCTGTTTAGTGAGTCCTCCAGATCAGAGGCAGTAGGGATGACCAGGGATGTTCTCTGTTTAGTGAGTCCTCCAGATCAGAGGCAGTAGGGATGACCAGGGATGTTCTCTGTTTAGTGAGTCCTCCAGATCAGAGGCAGTAGAGATGACCAGGGATGTTCTCTGTTTAGTGAGTCCTCCAGATCAGAGGCAGTAGGGATGACCAGGGATGTTCTCTGTTTAGTGAGTCCTCCAGATCAGAGGCAGTAGGGATGACCAGGGATGTTCTCTGTTTAGTGAGTCCTCCAGATCAGAGGCAGTAGGGATGACCAGGGATGTTCTCTGTTTAGTGAGTCCTCCAGATCAGAGGCAGTAGAGATGACCAGGGATGTTCTCTGTTTAGTGAGTCCTCCAGATCAGAGGCAGTAGGGATGACCAAGGATGTTCTCTGTTTAGTGAGTCCTCCAGATCAGAGGCGGTAGGGATGACCAGGGATGTTCTCTGTTTAGTGAGTCCTCCAGATCAGAGGCAGTAGGGATGACCAGGGATGTTCTCTGTTTAGTGAGTCCTCCAGATCAGAGGCAGTAGGGATGACCAGGGATGTTCTCTGTTTAGTGAGTCCTCCAGATCAGAGGCAGTAGGGATGACCAGGGATGTTCTCTGTTTAGTGAGTCCTCCAGATCAGAGGCAGTAGGGATGACCAGGGATGTTCTCTGTTTAGTGAGTCCTCCAGATCAGAGGCAGTAGGGATGACCAGGGATGTTCTCTGTTTAGTGAGTCCTCCAGATCAGAGGCAGTAGGGATGACCAAGGATGTTCTCTGTTTAGTGAGTCCTCCAGATCAGAGGCAGTAGAGATGACCAGGGATGTTCTCTGTTTAGTGAGTCCTCCAGATCAGAGGCAGTAGGGATGACCAGGGATGTTCTCTGTTTAGTGAGTCCTCCAGATCAGAGGCAGTAGGGATGACCAGGGATGTTCTCTGTTTAGTGAGTCCTCCAGATCAGAGGCAGTAGGGATGACCAGGGATGTTCTCTGTTTAGTGAGTCCTCCAGATCAGAGGCAGTAGGGATGACCAGGGATGTTCTCTGTTTAGTGAGTCCTCCAGATCAGAGGCAGTAGGGATGACCAGGGATGTTCTCTGTTTAGTGAGTCCTCCAGATCAGAGGCAGTAGGGATGACCAGGGATGTTCTCTGTTTAGTGAGTCCTCCAGATCAGAGGCAGTAGGGATGACCAGGGATGTTCTCTGTTTAGTGAGTCCTCCAGATCAGAGGCAGTAGGGATGACCAGGGATGTTCTCTGTTTAGTGAGTCCTCCAGATCAGAGGCAGTAGGGATGACCAAGGATGTTCTCTGTTTAGTGAGTCCTCCAGATCAGAGGCAGTAGAGATGACCAGGGATGTTCTCTGTTTAGTGAGTCCTCCAGATCAGAGGCAGTAGGGATGACCAAGGATGTTCTCTGTTTAGTGAGTCCTCCAGATCAGAGGCAATAGGGATGACCAAGGATGTTCTCTGTTTAGTGAGTCCTCCAGATCAGAGGCAGTAGGGATGACCAAGGATGTTCTCTGTTTAGTGAGTCCTCCAGATCAGAGGCAGTAGGGATGACCAGGGATGTTCTCTTGTTATCTGTATCTTCCTCTACTTCTCATGTTCCTCTCCTCTCTCTCCCTGTATCACAGCTCCGTGTGGGGGGAACCTGACGGACCGCACTGGGCTGATCCTGTCCCCAGAGTACCCCGAGCCGTACCCCCACGGGCGAGAGTGCGACTGGACCGTCTCGGTCACCCCTGACTACGTCATCGCACTCAATTTCAACCAGTGAGCAAGACGCTAATTACATCTAATTACATCCTAACGTCCAATCAAATGTTCACTTTGTCGAATATTGATGCCATTGGGAGACTTCCAAGTCGAAATTTTGGATTCTCCCTCGTAGAGAACATGCATGGACGGTGTCAATGTTGAGGTCAACTAATATCAACATGTCTGTGCTATTAGCACCCACGTTATTCCCTGGTCAGTTCATATGGTCTAGAGTACTCCTTACCCACGTTATTCCCTGGTCAGTTCATATGGTCTAGAGTACTCCTTACCCACGTTATTCCCTGGTCAGTTCATATGGTCTAGAATACTCCTTACCCACGTTATTCCCTGGTCAGTTCATATGGTCTAGAATACTCCTTACCCACGTTATTCCCTGGTCAGTTCATATGGTCTAGAGTACTCCTTACCCACGTTATTCCCTGGTCAGTTCATATGGTCTAGAGTACTCCTTACCCACGTTATTCCCTGGTCAGTTCATATGGTCTAGAATACTCCTTACCCACGTTATTCCCTGGTCAGTTCATATGGTCTAGAATACTCCTTACCCACGTTATTCCCTAGTCAGTTCATATGGTCAAGAATACTCCTTACCCACGTTATTCCCTGGTCAGTTCATATGGTCTAGAATACTCCTTACCCACGTTATTCCCTGGTCAGTTCATATGGTCTAGAATACTCCTTACCCACGTTATTCCCTGGTCAGTTCATATGGTCTAGAATACTCCTTACCCACGTTATTCCCTAGTCAGTTCATATGGTCAAGAATACTCCTTACCCACGTTATTCCCTGGTCAGTTCATATGGTCTAGAATACTCCTTACCCACGTTATTCCCTGGTCAGTTCATATGGTCTAGAATACTCCTTACCCACGTTATTCCCTGGTCAGTTCATATGGTCTAGAATACTCCTTACCCACGTTATTCCCTGGTCAGTTCATATGGTCTAGAATACTCCTTACCCAATACTTGACACAATTATATTTTCTAATGTAACCAGTTCTTTCCTTCTCTGTGTTGTTCAGGTTCAGTCTGGAGCCCAGCTACGACTTCCTCCATATCTATGACGGTCCTGACTCCCTCCACCCTCTGCTGGGGAGTTTCTATGGTACTGACGTCCCCGACCGCATCGAGAGCAGTTCCAACACGCTCTTCCTCGCCTTCCGCAGCGACGCGTCGCTCAGCAGCAACGGCTTCATCCTGCAGTACACAGGTAGATCGCCCCCTAGCGGTGGGAGGACTAAAGTGCTTGTCTGTTTTTGTTATTTTGTATTGGTGGTACATTTAGGGATGATTTAGGTTCTGTGTATTATTTTACTTATTTGGGTTTGTCTGTCCTTAAAAGCATATTATTATCATCAGTTTGGGTATTAGCTAAATAAGCTAAAAAGAAATGCATTGTGGTTTTTAGATCACGTTTGATTTACCCTTGTTGTGTACAATTCATTTTTCGTCTCTCTGACAGCTAGTTTGTGCCTGGCTTTTGTATGTGTTTATGACTCTGCTCTGAGGGTTTTTTAAAAACCTTGTGATTCTTTTCGTTTCAAACTCCTCTTCAAGCATATTGCTGAAGTGTGTACTTACCGACCTTGTACATTGTTCCTTTCAACTTCCAACTGTTTCCACTTCAAATTGCTCTGGATTAGTTGTGTCAAAACGTCTTCAGAGAAGAAACGGTGCTTTAACACGTTGTCTTGATCACCCAGTCAATGGACCGTGTCTGGGCTTAATTATCGACCCCTAGCTTTTCTAGTAGCGAACCTGAGAATAATTATGAACACTATATATATATATATATATATATATATATATATAAATGAGAGAAGGAGAGAGAGCTGTGTTTGATCATTGCCTCTCTGTCGTCGGTGTGCCACACCAAAGGCTTCTCATACATTTTAGCAAACGTCCGTTTGATGTCACACACACTCCTGTATCTCGCTGAGTTTGACCGACCACGCTTTTGTGGTTTGTTTGGGGCACAACGGTACAGTACACACTGTTTATACAGGATCACAGACGATCATAGTCATTCAAGATCACAGGCTCCCCTGTGTGTGTGTGTGCGTGTGTGTGTTGGTGTGTGACGGGTCTGGTAACTGATTTGTGTGTTGTGTGTGTGTAACAGTTGGTTGACAGGTCTGGTAACTGATTTGTGTGTTGTGTTTGCAGGTTGTTTCTCAGAGGGCTTGGATCCTGTAGTGGTAAATATCTGTTATCAGGAATAGAGGATTAAACATAATTGGAAATTAAAGGGGCAACATCAGTTGGGACTTTAATTTAAAAGACCTGGGTTTATAGTCTAGAGATCTCTGCATCAATAAGGCCTATTGTGTTAGAGTAGTTTGGGGTAGTCAGAGTCTAAAAGACAGGGAGTAAACGCTGTTTGGGGTAGTCAGAGTCTAAAAGACAGAGAGTAAACTCTGTTTGGGGTAGTCAGGGTCAGCTTCGAATGTATTACTGAATTTCACTAAACACATTGTGGTTGAATAAGGAACACCATTTTGGGTAATATGGGTACTTTACATTTTGGAATGGTAGATCGTAAAAGTCAGAAGAGATAAAAAGAAAAGGAGAGATGAAAAGGAAAGGAGAGATGGAAGGAAAAGGAGAGATGGAAGGAAAGGAGAGATGGAAGGAAAGGAGAGATGGAAGGAAAAGGAGAGATGAAAAGGAAAGGAGAGATGGAAGGAAAGGAGAGATGGAAGGAAAGGAGAGATTACATGAAAATAATAGCCTATACCTTCTGTTTGGCATCATCAGTAACAAGACGGCCCGTTAGCAACAGGTCACAACAACATTACCAACAGTAACAAGACGGCCCGTTAGCAACAGGTCACAACAACATTACCATCAGTAACAAGACGGCCCGTTAGCAACAGGTCACAACAACATTACCATCAGTAACAAGACGGCCCGTTAGCAACAGCATTACCATCAGTAACAAGACGGCCCGTTAGCAACAGGTCACAACAACATTACCATCAGTAACAAGACGGCCCGTTAGCAACAACATTACCAACAGTAACAAGACGGCCCGTTAGCAACAACATTACCAACAGTAACAAGACGGCCCGTTAGCAACAACATTACCATCAGTAACAAGACGGCCCGTTAGCAACAGGTCACAACAACATTACCAACAGTAACAAGACGGCCCGTTAGCAACAGGTCACAACAACATTACCATCAGTAACAAGACGGCCCGTTAGCAACAGGTCACAACAACATTACCATCAGTAACAAGACGGCCCGTTAGCAACAGGTCACAACAACATTACCAACAGTAACAAGACGGCCCGTTAGCAACAACATTACCATCAGTAACAAGACGGCCCGTTAGCAACAGGTCACAACAACATTACCATCAGTAACAAGACGGCCCGTTAGCAACAGGTCACAACAACATTACCATCAGTAACAAGACGGTCCGTTAGCAACAGGTCACAACAACATTACCATCAGTAACAAGACGGCCCGTTAGCAACAGGTCACAACAACATTACCATCAGTAACAAGACGGCCCGTTAGCAACAACATTACCAACAGTAACAAGACGGCCCGTTAGCAACAGGTCACAACAACATTACCAACAGTAACAAGACGGCCCGTTAGCAACAACATTACCAACAGTAACAAGACGGCCCGTTAGCAACAACATTACCAACAGTAACAAGACGGCCCGTTAGCAACAGGTCACAACAACATTACCATCAGTAACAAGACGGCCCGTTAGCAACAACATTACCAACAGTAACAAGACGGCCCGTTAGCAACAACATTACCAACAGTAACAAGACGGCCCGTTAGCAACAACATTACCATCAGTAACAAGACGGCCCGTTAGCAACAGGTCACAACAACATTACCATCAGTAACAAGACGGCCCGTTAGCAACAACATTACCAACAGTAACAAGACGGCCCGTTAGCAACAACATTACCAACAGTAACAAGACGGCCCGTTAGCAACAACATTACCATCAGTAACAAGACGGCCCGTTAGCAACAGGTCACAACAACATTACCATCAGTAACAAGACGGCCCGTTAGCAACAACATTACCAACAGTAACAAGACGGCCCGTTAGCAACAACATTACCAACAGTAACAAGACGGCCCGTTAGCAACAACATTACCAACAGTAACAAGACGGCCCGTTAGCAACAGGTCACAACAACATTACCATCAGTAACAAGACGGCCCGTTAGCAACAACATTACCATCAGTAACAAGACGGCCCGTTAGCAACAACATTACCAACAGTAACAAGACGGCCCGTTAGCAACAGGTCACAACAACATTACCAACAGTAACAAGACGGCCCGTTAGCAACAACATTACCAACAGTAACAAGACGGCCCGTTAGCAACAACATTACCAACAGTAACAAGACGGCCCGTTAGCAACAACATTACCAACAGTAACAAGACGGCCCGTTAGCAACAACATTACCAACAGTAACAAGACGGCCCGTTAGCAACAGGTCACAACAACATTACCATCAGTAACAAGACGGCCCGTTAGCAACAACATTACCATCAGTAACAAGACGGCCCGTTAGCAACAACATTACCATCAGTAACAAGACGGCCCGTTAGCAACAACATTACCAACAGTAACAAGACGGCCCGTTAGCAACAGGTCACAACAACATTACCAACAGTAACAAGACGGCCCGTTAGCAACAACATTACCATCAGTAACAAGACGGCCCGTTAGCAACAGGTCACAACAACATTACCATCAGTAACAAGACGGCCCGTTAGCAACAGGTCACAACAACATTACCAACAGTAACAAGACGGCCCGTTAGCAACAACATTACCAACAGTAACAAGACGGCCCGTTAGCAACAGGTCACAACAACTGTCTTTGAAATGACCGTACTTGTGTTTACTGTTAAGGAGTGCAGGGTCAAATCTGATCGGTCATTCTGTGGTCATTATTTGTACACATTGAACATGGCATTTGCCTTGTGCTTTCTCAAGGTGAGGCCGTGAGATCTACATTCAACTAGGACATTAATCTCATGTTTATTTAAGTCTGATGTTTGACGTTGAAGATTAATGGAGTGGCTTGTTCCTCTGCAATGTTTATAATCTATGTATTTCGATCTGTGGTCCAGGGCTCTAGCTAGGAGCTGTGTACAGCTACACACACACACACACACACACACACACACACACACACACACACACACACACACACAGAGTTCTGGTTCAGGACTGAGACAGACAGTTGTGTGTAGTCAGCAGACCTTTGGACAGAGCGATGTCACTCTCAATAAGGTCCTTGTCCTGACAGTCTGTCTGTCTGTTTGTCTTACTCCTTACCTTTACCAGTTAGAGATGGGAGGGGAGGTAGGGGGAGAGAGGGAGAGGTGGAGATGGGAGGGGAGTTAGAGGGAGGAAGAGGTGGAGATGGGATAGGAGTTATCGGGAGAGAGGGAGGGAGAGGTGGGGAGGGGAGGTAGGGGGAGAGATGCACGGAGAGGTGGAGATGGTGGGGGGAGATGGTAGGGGGAGAGAGGGAGGGAGAGGGGGAGATGGTAAGGTGAGAGAGGGAAGGTGGAGATGGTAGGGTGAGTGAGAGAGAGAGAGAGAGAGGGAAGGAGAGGGGGAGATGGTAGGGGGATAAGGGAGGGAGAGGTGGAGATGGTAGGGGGAGAGAGGGAGGGAGAGGGGGAGATTATAGAGGAAGAGAGGGAGGGAGCGGTGGAGGGATTCTGTTTTTTTGCCTCCCTAGTCCTACCTCTTTCAGCCAAAGATGAAAGGGTACTGGCATGCTAGAGAGAGAGAGAGGGAGAGAGAGAGAGAGAGGGCGGGAGAGAGAGAGGGAGAGGGAGAGGGAGAGAGAGGGAGATGGAGAGAGAGCGAGAGAGAGCGAGAGAGAGAGAGAGAGAGAGAGAGAGGGAAGGAGAGGGGGAGATTATAGAGGAAGAGAGGGAGGGAGCGGTGGAGGGATTCTGTTTTTTTGCCTCCCTAGTCCTACCTCTTTCAGCCAAAGATGAAAGGGTACTGGCATGCTAGAGAGAGAGAGAGGGAGAGAGAGAGAGGGAGGGAGAGAGAGAGGGAGAGGGAGAGGGAGAGAGAGAGAGAGAGAGAGAGAGAGAGAGAGGGAGGGAGAGGGAGAGAGGGAGAGAGAGAGAGAGCAAAGGAAAGGGAAAGGGAGAGAGTGAGGGAGAGAGAGAGGGAGAGAGAGAGAGGGAGAGGGAGAGAGGGAGGGAGAGAGCTGGAGAGACAAGGAGAGAGCGAGAGAGAGCAAGGGAAAGGGTGAGAGTGAGAGAGAGAGAGGGAGAGAGAGGGAGAGGGAGGGAGGGAGAGGGAGAGAGATGGAGAGACAAGGAGAGAGAGCAAGGGAGAGAGTGAGAGGGGGGTGGAAAGTAGGATGGAATGGGAGATGGAGACACATTCAGAAAATAAATGAACCAAAAACAAATTGAACGAATCAAATCACACCATCTGTCTTCAGGTCTTTCACCAGTCCATCTTAGTTTCTTCAGCTGCATATCTGCAGATATATTACCGTACATATTTCCTGTCTGATTTGTTGGCTAGTTGATATATTTTTTGGTTGTATTATTTATTTCACCTTTATTTAACCAGGTAGGTCAGTTGAGAACAAGTTCTCATTTACAACTGCGACCTGGCCAAGATAAAGCAAAGCAGTGAGACAAAAACAACACAGAGTTACACATAAGAATAAACAAACGTACAGTCAGTAAACACAATAGAAAAGAAAAATCCATGTATAGTCAATAATACAATAGAAAAAGCTATGTACAGTGTGTGCAAATGTAGAAGAGTAGGGAGGTAAGGCAATAAATAGGCCATGGAGGTGAAAATAATTACAATTTAGCATTAATACTGGAGTGATAGATGTGCAGATGATGATGATGTGCAAGTAGAGATAATGGGGTACAAGAGGGTAAGTAATGTTGTGTCTTTGGCAACAATTTGGTCTTTCAGTAGCAGCCAATTATTATTCGACACCTTCTTCAGTCTCATCTGAAAGTTGTAAATTCTTGGTTATCTTCCTGGCTAACAAGTTGAATCAGCAATACAAAATTTGGTTTAATTATTTATTTGCTAAATACCTAAACAAATAACACAAATTTACACATACACAGGATGGGTCATACATTGATTGCTAATTATGTCGTAAAAGAAAAGGTCCCTAGCGGACGGAACAGATATGACGGCTGGTTACACAAAGAGAGGGGGTTGGGTTTGAATGAGAGAGCGGGAAGACTGAGGAAAAAAGGGAGAGCTATACTATCGTAAATACAGAATCTTATGCATTCTAAATAACCGCCCATTTGGAAAAGGAAAAATGCAAGTAATATTTAGTCTGAGGTGTGCTTCAATAGGTTGGTCGTAGATGGAAGGCAGTGTTGCTCAACAGAGATCTTCCTTGTCCTCTGAAGAATGTCTCTAGTGGTAAACTGGATACGTTATAGTATCGTCGTTGTGTGTTAGACGGGATACGTCGTCCGTCCTTTCCTAGCCCATGTTTACAGTTGCTGCGGCTAACTCAATCGGCTAGGAGGTCTCACTTCTTTAGAGTTCAAAGTTCATACCAAGTTGCCATACTTTTAGCTCATGCTATATTCTGGCTGGTATAGTCAAGTGTCGTCCGTCATCTTCACGTTGAAATTCGATTTCGTTAGGTTCTTATCTTAGCCCTTTCGACGTGGGGACCGTCGTCTTCTCGTCCTCGGAACACAAAGTTACACTTTCGTAAAGGGGCATGTTTCATAGTTTACGACCAATGTCTGTTCACATGGGCGGGGCCTCTGAGTGAGCAGAGTTTACCCTTATGACAAACCGTTCTCTCATTAAGAAGCTACAATTACATTTAATCTTTTCACAGAGTTTCATATTTAAACATTTAAATTGCACAACAATTCCATGTGAATCTGATAACTAGAATGTCTAGAATTTCCTAGATGCAGTCTCAGACGCCAACCGAACTGACATCATATTCATTAGGTTCCAACTCATATTTTCAACTGGTTGGATTACCGAAATACGGTTCCGTTTCCCACCTTTTGATGTTACCAGACTCTCTATGTTACCAGAGGCTTTCCAAAAGTCAACTCTATAAAGTAGAGAGAGAGAAAAGGGCCAAGGTATTAATGGGGGTCATAAACAACAGGCCAACGTCATGACAGTAATAATATGGGGATGAGGTAGTTTGTGTGCTATTTACAGTTTGGCTGCGTACAGATATAGTGATCGGTAAATTGCTCTTTAAGCTGATGTTTAAAGTTAGAGAGGGAGATATAAGACTCCAACTTCAGTGATTTTTGCAATTCGTTCCAGTCACTGGCAGCAGAGAACAGGAGAACAGGAAGGAAAGGCGGCCAAAGGAGGAATTGGCTTTGGGGATGACCAGTGAAATATACCTGCTGGAGCGCGTGCTACAGGTGGATGTTGCTATGGTGACCAGTGAGCTGAGATAAGGCGGGGCTTTACCTAGCAAAAGACTTATAGATGACCTGGAGCCAGTGGGTTTGGCGACGAATATGTAGTGAGAGCCAGCCAACGAGAGCATACAGGTCGCAGTGGTGGGTAGTATATGGGGCTTTGGTGACAAAACGGATGGCACTGTGATAGCTGGATGTAGTCAGCAATATTTAAGTCTGCATACTGTATTTCCTGTCTGATTTGTTGGCTTGTTTGTGTGATTCTGTCTTTTGTACGTTTCCTTTCTGTTATTTTATTAATATTTTGGGGGGTCCTCATCCTGATTCTGAAGTCTGATTAACAAACTAAAGTAACCCTGTCTTTCTCCATCCACAGAGAGTCATACTTTGAGCTTGTGTTTCTTGTCTTATTCGGTCCAGTTTGACTAACTATCTCTCTCTCTCAATGCAGATATCCCTTGAAATCTAATTTTATATTCTAATCCAGTCTGATTAACACATTCTCTCTCTCTCTCAGAGAACCCTAGAGAGTCATGCTTTGATCCTGGGGTGGTGAGGAACGGTACCAGGGTAGGCGCTGACCTTAAACTGGGTTCAACCACCACCTACTACTGTGATAGTGGATACACTCTGGAAGGAGAACCCACACTGACCTGCGTCATGGGGTCAGACAGCAAGCCCTCCTGGAACAAACAAAAACCCATCTGCATAGGTAACGTACCGAGAAAACAAAAACAAAATAGATAAATCAATGTTTGAGTTAGAAAACACTCTCAAGGTAACAAACGAACATCCTTTTGTAAACAATTGTTTTTATTAAGTACAATAAAAAAAAAAAAAGATAATCTCTGCAAATCTGCATAAAACGTTGTGTACTTGATTGAGTCGGTGCGTATTCTGTATTTGTGTATGTACACTGAATGGATGAAACATTAAGAACACCTGCTCTCTCCATGACATAGACTGACTGGGTTAGCCTACCATTTCAAGTATTTTATTAGGCCTATGTGGTCTATAGGGAATATACCGACACACAGACAACACGGCATATAAAATGTCATTGTCATTGTCAAATGTCATTGTCAAATCAAATGTCATTGTTAGCATACTGTATATAAACAATATAATATAACAATTGAGATGTACAAACTATGGCATAAGTGAATGATCACTGTATAAGAGGCAATCCGTTACTTCGATTAATACATTAATGAGCGAGCTAGGATGGATCTAATCAATATAACTATTTGGTAAGCACTTTTGAAATGTACAGCGACAGAACTCAGAACAGGGGCTGTTCTTACAGTGTTCTCCCTGTACACCAAGTCAGAACTGTAGGATAAATGAAGGGGACGTATAAGCAGACGATGAAAGTTCCTACAACATTTGATTACATTTCTATAAAACAGGCTATAGACTACATGTGCACCACCAACTTGGAACAGTAGGCTATGAGGGGGAGAGGGACCAAATTATTAGGGTGAGGCACATGGGCTACTAACAGCTTACTACACAACATACATTTCATATTACTTTCTTAGCTGCAGTATACATATCTCCTTGGCATATTATATCATTTATACAACAGCATACAACACATTTTTTGGCTCAACGTTGTTGTGCTGTGCTCACTTGAACAGGAAGTTGGCGCGGTGGTCTTTTATCATCAAAGTTTGTCATTCTCTGGATTTACTTTCAAGACACCTGGGAACTCGTACAAAAACCGAGTTCAAATCATGACGTCAGTGATTGTCATAATAGTTGAAGCCGTGTTGAATGGCCCAAACTGCAGACAAAATGTGGATACTCATCTTTTTTATATAGAAGAGCAAAACATACACAGGAAACCAATAACCACAAACTCACGACAGGCTCCGTACAAACAAAAGACTAGCAGTGTTAGCACAACCACCCACAAACCCAAGTGACAAACATACTCCTAAATATATGACTCCCAATCAGGAACAACGATCCCCAGCTGTTCCTGATCAGGAGTCACAAGACTAACCCAGAAACAGACATACTAGACAACACATACAGACTTCTTCTGCCACGTCCTGACCAAAATACTACACCACTACTCCCTCTGCTGGTCAGGACGTGACAGTGATCTTCTACACCACTACTCCCTCTGCTGGTCAGGACGTGACAGTGATCTTCTACACCACTACTCCCTCTGCTGGTCAGGACGTGACAGTGATCTTCTACACCACTACTCCCTCTGCTGGTCAGGACGTGACAGTGATCTTCCGTTGGGAAGTTGGAAGCTCTAGAACGAGGTCTGAGTTCCAGACTTGGAATTCCGAGTTGGATGACCGTTCAAAACGTAATTTTCCTAGTCAGAGCAAGTTTTTTTTTTTCCTGACTTCCCAGTTGGCTTGAACTCACTGAAGTCAGAGATTTCCCAGTTCTGAGTTGTCTTGAACTAACTGAAGTCAGAGATTTCCCAGTTCTGAGTTGTCTTGAACTCACTGAAGTCAGAGATTTCCCAGTTCTGAGTTGTCTGGAACTCACTGAAGTCAGAGATTTCCCAGTTCTGAGTTGTCTTGAACTCACTGAAGTCAGAGATTTCCCAGTTCTGAGTTGTCTGGAACTCACTGAAGTCAGAGATTTCCCAGTTCTGAGTTCCCAGTTGTTTTGATCACGGCAAAGTAATGCTGGATTGACAGCATGGCCAATGTATTTAACCTTTCTGGCCCATGGTGTTGAGTGTCAATGTTTATCCTTTTAAGGAAAATATACCCTTTCAGACAGATGTTTTACATACTTTTGAACCCAGACTTGGACCACACACCCTCTCCACCGAATATTCCTTCCACACCACTCATTGTTGAATTTGCGAATTTCCGACTTGTGGTGTAATGTTCAATGGCCGATGAGCATCGTTACGTTTCATCTATAATTTATCTTCATGTGACAAGGATTGAAAAGGATTTGCCAGTAGATTGTCGACTTGATTCATGATGATGACTTCTTGTCTAGATGGTTAGCTAAGATTTTGAAAGTATGATGTTGACATGATCAGTCCAATCAAAGCTATGGTAGATATAACGTGATGTAACATAATTTTATCTGTGGCCAATGACCTTCAGCCTTCTTGGACAGACACTCTTCTACTGTAAATCTATGGCAGCACCCAAAGGGGGGTTGAACTGCCTAGCTCTCCCTGTAGATTCTGCATTATGTAATATCCACATAAGTAACAGAACATTGAGCCAATCACGACGCAACTAGAGAAGATTACCAATGCCTAAGCTCTGTGCTTTCGCCTGCATTTTGGAGCTGCCTTACTCAAGAAGCTCAGTTGGTAGAGCATGGTGTTTGCAACACCAGGGTTGTGGGTTCAATTCCCACGGGGGGCCAGCACAGGAAAAAAAAAAAATGTATGAAATTGTATGAAATGTATGCATTCACTACTGTAAGTTGCTCTGGATAAGAGCGTCTGCTAAATGACTAAAATGTAAAAAAAATGTAAATGTTTGTATACAGCTTTATTAAATCAGGTGTCTGCCCCACATGCCCTGAATAACAGGTCACCACTGTGTATACCTCAGGGTTGTGTGTCAACATGTATAATCCTATCCATAGGGCTTCCAGTATCTCTAGTAAAGACGAATCAGGGAATCCCCTGTTCAGTATTTCCACTTTCAACCTAACATGTATATTTGAGGCGTGATACCTGCAATGTCTTTCTGCTTCAACCTACCATGTACATTTCAGGCGTGATACCTGCAATGTCTTTCTGCTTCAAACTAACATGTACATTTCAAATTAAATAAACGTTTATTGATCACATACACATATTTAGAAGATGTTATTTTGGGTGTAGTGAAATGTTTGTGTTCTTAGCTCTAACAGTGCAGTAATATCTAACAATACACAACAGTAAATCAAATCAAATGTTATTTGTCACATGCGCCGAATACAACAGGTATTTACCTTACAGTAAAATGCTGAATACAACCGGTGTAGACCTTACCGTGAAATGCTTACTTACAAGCCCTTAACCAACAATGCAGTTTCAAGAAAAATAAGACTTAAGAAAATATTTACTAAATAAACTAAAGTAAAAATATATATATTAACAATAAAAGAGCAATAACAAGGTCAAATACAGGAGCAGTTGCCATACCAGTTGCCATACCAGTTGCCATACCAGTTGTCATACCAGTTGCCATACCAGTTCCATACCAGTTGCCATACCAGTTGTCATACCAGTTGCCATACCAGTTGCCATACCAGTTGCCATACCAGTTGCCATACCAGTTGCCATACCAGTTGTCATACCAGTTGCCATACCAGTTGTCATACCAGGCGGTGATGCAACCAGTCAGGATGCTCTTCGATTGTGCGGCTGTATATCTTTTTTGAGGATCTGAGGACCCATGCCAAATCTTTTTAATCTCCTGTGGGGGAATACACATTGTCGTGTCTTGGTGTGTTCAGACCATGATAGTGTCGTGCCCTCTTCACCACCGTCTTGGTGTGTTCAGACCATGATAGTGTCATGTCTCTACTATGATTCAATTATATTGTCATGTAATGACCAGTATAAGGGTTATTTGTTATTGTAGTTTGGTCAGGACGTGGCAGAGGGTATTTGTTTTATGTGGTTCAGGGTGGTGGTTTATTTAGTAGGGCGTTTGATTTATTATTTCCGTTCTATGTTTGTATTTCTATGTGGTCTCTGGTCTTTTGTAGTTCTATGTCTGGTTTATTGGGGTTGGACTCTCAATTGGAGGCAGGTGTTTTCTCGTTGCCTCTGATTGAGAGTCCTATATATGGGTATGTGTTTGGTTTAGTGTTTGTGGGAGATTGTTTCTTGTTTTGCTGAGTGTGCATGACAAGACTGTTTTGTTGTTCGTGCGTTCATCATTTTTGTGGTTTTTGGTGTTCCCTTGATTTAAAATAAATGATAAGATGAGCATCCAGATTCCTGCTGCGTTTTGGTCCTCCATTCCCGACGACAACCGTTACATATATGGCTATTTTATCAAATCGATGACCTAACGTTTAATTTTAATTGATTACGTGATTAAACTATGAATAACCTGTGGCACCATGGAAGCATTAGTTTATATCTCCCGAACCCACTCTCTTAAAGATCTTTTATGTAAATTATTAATCATTATTAATTGTTACCTTCTATCAGTCTCATCTGAACTTCGTAAAATTCTCGGTTATCTGCACGAACCTTAGCATAAATTATGACTCAGCAATAAACAAATTGGCTTAATTATTTATTTACTAACTAAATAATCACAGAAATACATAAAAAAACAAACAGTAGATATTGGTTACTAACAATGATGGAAAAGTCCCTAGTGGACTAAGCCGATATGACGGCTTGGTAAAATCAAATCAAATCAAATGTATTTATATAGCCCTTCGTACATCAGCTGATATCTCAAAGTGCTGTAGAGAAACCCAGCCTAAAACCCCAAACAGCAAGCAATGCATGTGAAAGAAGCACGGTGGCTAGGAAAAACTCCCTAGGAAAAACTCCCTAGAAAGGCCAAAAACCTAGGAAGAAACCTAGAGAGGAACCAGGCTATGAGGGGTGGCCAGTCCTTTTCTGGCTGTGCCGGGTGGATATTATAACAGAACATGGTCAAGATGTTAAAATGTTCATAAATGACCAGCATGGTCAAATAATAATAATCATAGTAGTTGTCGAGGGTGCAACAAGCACGTCCGGTGAACAGGTCAGGGTTCCATAGCCGCAGGCAGAACAGTTGAAACTGGAGCAGCAGCACGGCCAGGTGGACTGGGGACAGCAAGGAGTCATCATGCCAGGTAGTCCTGAGGCATGGTCCTAGGGCTCAGGTCCTCCGAGAGAAAGAAAGAAAGAGAGAAAGAGAATTAGAGAGAGCATATTTAAATTCACACAGGACACCGGATAAGACAAGAGAAATACTCCAGATGTAACAGACTGACGCTAGCCCCCTGACACATAAACTACTGCAGCATAAATTCTGGAGGCTGAGACAGGAGGGATCAGGAGACACTGTGGCCCCATCCGATGAAACCCCCGGACAGGGCCAAACAGGCAGGATATAACCCCACCCACTTTGCCAAAGCACAGCCCCCACACCACTAGAGGGATGTCTCCAACCACCAACTTACCGTCCTAAGACAAGGCCGAGTATAGCCCACAAAGATCTCCGCCACGGCACAACCCAAGGGGGGGGGGGCGCCAACCCAGACAGGAAGACAACGTCAGTGACTCAGCCCACTCAAGTGACGCACCCCTCCCATGGACGGCATGGAAGAACACCAGTACGCCAGTGACTCAGCCCCTGTAATAGGGTTAGAGGCAGAGAATCCCAGTGGAGAGAGGGGAACCGGCAAGGCAGAGACAGCAAGGGCGGTTCGTTGCTCCAGCCTTTCCGTTCACCTTCACACTCCTGGGCCAGACTATACTTAATCATAGGACCTACTGAAGAGATAAGTCTTCAGTAAAGACTTAAAGGTTGAGACTGAGTCTGCGTCTCTCACATGGGTAGGCAGACCATTCCATAAAAATGGAGCTCTATAGGAGGAAGCCCTATATGGAGCTAAAGAAAGGGGAGGGGGTGTGGACTGAGAAAGAGCGGGAAAGACAACATGGATTCATTACACACAGTCTATAATTATATAAATTGAAATGCTAATCCTTTGCCGGTGAACGGCCGCTCATTCGAAAAGAAATTGCAATTTCTATTTACGCCTGTATGTCGTTGTTGTCTTCTCTGTTGGAATCCTCGATCGTCTTGGTTCATCAGAGTCTCTGGTTGACTTCCATTGAAGTCATAAAGTCTTTCGTGGTTGTAGGCGGTTAGAATGGATACTTCAGAGTACCGTTCGGAGGTGTTCTCATGGAATAGATGCTTCGGGGGTTGTCGGTATTCTCGTCCTAGGTTGGCGTAATTTCTAGCTGCAGTCTAGTAATTCGTGTCGTCAAGAATTTCTCACTTATTAACAGTTCCGTGTGAATCTGATGACTAGAATGTGTAGACTTTCCCAGATACAGTTTGTCATCCTATCATCCCAGACAACAACTGATCTGAGATCATATGATGTTGTCCTATCATCAGATATAATGTCCCAGACAACAACTGATCTGAGATCATATGATGTTGTCCTATCATCAGATATAATGTCCCAGACAACAACTGATCTGAGATCATATGATGTCCTATCATCAGATATAATGTCCCAGACAACAACTGATCTGAGATCATATTCTTTAAGTACCAATGGACACTTTGAACTGGTTGGATTACAGAAATATTGTTCCATTCCCCAACGTTTTTATGTTACTGTATTGCAAAGTCTTTCTCTGTGGTAACAAAGGATTTTTACAAGTCCGTTCTATAGGAGGGAGAGAGAGAGAGTTTCGGTATTTATGGGGGGGGGTCATAAACCAGTGGGGGGGGGAGAGAGAGAAAGGGGGTTTTATGACCCTCACCCAACAGGGCAAAGTCATGACCCCTCTCACCCCTCATAGTGTGTTGGTGATGTGGACACCAAGGAACTTGAAGCTCTCAACCTGCTCCACTACAGCCCCGTCGATGAGAATGGGGAGTATTATCAGTGCAGTATTATCTAACAATTCACAACAATACACACAAAATATAAAAGTAATAGAATGGAATTAAGAAATATATAAATATTAGGACGAGCAATGTCGGAGTGGCATTGACCAGAATACAGTAGAATACAGTATATACGTATGAGATGAGTAATACATAGACTAAGATACAGTAGAAAAGGATAGAATACAGTATATACATATGAGATTAGTAAAACCGTATGTAAATATTATTAAAGTGACTAGTGTTCCATTATTAAAGTGACCAGTGATTCCAAGTCTATGTACATAGGGCAGCAACCTCTAAGGTGCAGGGTTGATTAATCGGTTTGTAGCCGGCTAGTGACAGTGACTGGCCAGTTAGTGATGGCTATTTAACAGTCTGATGGCCTTGAGATATAAGCTGTTTTTCAGTCTCTCGGTCCCAGCTTTGATGCACATGTACTGACCTTGTGGATGATAACGAGGTGAGCAGGCCGTGGCTCGGGTGATTGATGTCCTTGATGATCTTTTTGACCTTCTTGTGACATCGGCTGCTGTAGGTGCACCTCTCTGCTGTCTCATGAAGTCCACCATCAGCTCCTTTGTTTTGTTGACGTTGAGAGAGAAGTTAGGTTATTTTCTTGGCTCCACTCCTCCAGGGCCCTCACCTCCTCCCAGAAGGCTGTCTCATCATCAGGGGTGGAAAAAGTACTCAAATCAAATTGTATTAATCACATGCGCCAAATACAACCTTACAGTGAAATGCTTACTTACGAGCCCCTAACAATGCAGTTTAAAAAAATACAGATAAGAAATAAAAGTAACAAGTAATTAAATAGCAGCAGTAAAATAACAATAGTGAGACTATATACAGGGGAGTACCGGTACAGTGTCAATGTGCGGGGGCACTGGCTAGTTGAGGTAATATGTACATGAAGGTAGAGTTATTAAAGTGACTATGCATTATTAAAGTGACTATGCATAGATGATAACAACAGAGAGTAGCAGTGGTGTAAAAGGGGGGGGGGCAATGCAAATAGTCTGGGTAGCCATTTGATTAGTTGTTCAGGAGTCCTTTGGATTGGGGGTAGAAGCTGTTTAGAAGCCTCTGGACCTAGACATGGTGCTCCGGTACCACTTGCCGTGTGGTAGCAGAGAGAACAGTCTATGACTAGGGTGACTGGAGTCTTTGACAATTTTTAGGGTCTTCCTTTAACACTGCCTTGTAAGGAGGTCCTGGATGGCAGGAAGCTTGGCCCCAGTGGTGTACTGGGCTGTTCGCACTACCCTCTGTAGTGCCTTGTGGTCGGAGGCCGAGCAGTTGCCATACCAGGCAGTGATGCAACCAGTCAGGATGCTCTCAATGGTGCAGCTGTAGAACCTTTTGAGGATCTGAGGACCCATGCCAAATCTTTTCAGTCTCCTGAGGGGGAATAGGTTTGTCGTGCTGTCTTCATGACTGTCTTGGTGTGCTTGGACCATGTTAGTTTGTTGGTGATGTGGACACCAAGGAACTTGAAGCTCTCAACCTGCTCCACTGTCGATGAGAATGGGGGCATGCTCTGTCCTCTTTTTACTTTAGTCCACAATCATTTCCTTTGTCTTGATCACGTTGAGGGAGAGGTTGTTGTCTTGGCACCACACGGCCAGGTCTCTGACCTCCTCCCTATAGGCTGTCTCATCGTTGTCGGTGATTAGACCTGTTGTGTCATCGGCAAACTTAATAATGGTGTTGGAGTCATGCAGTCATGAGTGAACAGGGGGTACAGGAGGGGACTGAGTACGCACCCTTGAGGGCCCCCTTGTTGAGGATCAGCGTGGCGGATGTGTCGTTACCTACCCTTACCACCTGGGGCGGCCCATCATTATTGATGAGCTTTGAGGGCACTATGGTGTTGAACGCTGAGCTGTAGTCAATGAATAGCATTCCCACATAGGTGTTCCTTTTGTCCAGGTGGGAAACGGCAATGTGGAGTGCAATAGAGATTGCATCATCTGTGGATCTGTTGGGGTAGTATGCAAATTGGAGTGGGTCTAGGGTTTCTGGGATGATGATGTTGATGTGAGCCATGACTAGCCTATGAAAGCACTTCATGGCTACAGACGTGAGTGCTACGGGTCAGTAATCATTTAGGCAGGTTACCTTAGTGTTCTTGGGCACAGGCACTATAGTGGTCTGCTTAAAACACGTTGGTATTACAAACTCGGACAGGGAGAGTTTGAAAATGTCAGTGAAGACACTTGCCAGTTGGTCAGCGCATGCTCGCAGTACACATCCTGGTAATCCATCTGGCCCTGCGGCCTTGTGAATGTTGACCTGTTTAAGGGTCTTACTCACATCGACTGCGGAGAGTGTGATCACACAGTCTACTGGAACAGCTGGTGCTCTCATGCATGTTTCAATGTTATTTGCCTCGAAGCGAGCATAGAAGTAGTTTAGCTCGTCTGGTAGGCTCGTGTCACTAGGCAGCTCTCGGCTGTGCTTCCCTTTGTAGTCTGTAATGGTTTGCAAGCCCTGCCACATCCAAGGAGCATCAGAGCTGTTGTAGTACGATTCGATCTTAGTCCTGTATTGATGCTTTGTCTGTTTGATGGTTCATCGGAGGGCATAGAGGGATTTCTTATAAGCTTCCAGGTTTGAGTCCCACTCCTTGAAAGCAGCAGCTCTAGCCTTTAGCTCAGTGTGGATGTTGCCTGTAATCTATGGCTTCTGGTTGGGGTAGGTACGTACAGTCACTGTGGGGACGACGTCATCGATACACTTATTGATGATGCCAATGACTGATGTGGCGTACTCCTCAATGCCATTGGAGGAATCCCGGAACATATTCCAGTCTGTGCTAGCAAAACAGTCCTGCAGCTTAGCATCTGCTTCATTTGACAAATTTTTATTGATCTCGTCACTGGTGCTTCCTGCTTAAATTTTTTCTTGTAAGCAGGAATCAGGAGGATAACATTTTGGTCAGATTTGCCAAATGGAGGGCGAGGGAGAGCTTTGTATGTGTTTCTGTGTGTGGAGTAAAGGTGGTCCAGAGTTATTTTCCCTCTGGTTGCACATTTAAAACATTTAAAACATGCTGATAGAAATTTTGTAAAACGGACTTAAGTTTCCCTGCATTAAAGTCTCCGGCCACTAGGAGCGCCGCCTCTAGGTGAGTGTTTTCTTGTTTACTTATGGCAGAATGCAGCTCAGTCAATGCTGTCTTAGTGCCAGCCTCAGTCTGTGGTGGTATGTAAACAGCTACGAAAAATACAGATGAAAATTCTCTAGGTAGGTGGTGTGGTCTACAGCTTATTATGAGATACTCTACCTCAGGCGGGCAATAGCTCGAGACTTCCTTAGATACATCGTGCACCAGATGTTATTTACAAAAATACATAGTCCGCCGTCCCTTGTCTTACCATATGCCGCTATTCTATCCTGCCGGTACAGAATGTAACCAGCCAGCTGTATGTTGATAGTGTCGTCGTTCAGCCACGACTCCGTGAAGCATAAGATATTACAGTTTTGAATGTCCCCTTGGTAGTTTAATCTTCCGCGTAGGTCATCTATTTTATTGTCCACAGAATGCACGTTTGCTAGCAAAATGGAAGGTAGTTGGGATTTATTTAATCGCCTATGAATTATCAGATGGCAGTTCTCAATTTTCATCATTGAGTAAAAGTAAAGATACCTTAATAGAAAATGACTCAAGTAAATGCGAAAGTCACCCAGTAAAATACTACTTGAGTAAAAGTCTACCAGCATTTGGTTTTAAATATACTTACGTATCAAAAGGAAATGGGATCTATAAAATGTACTTCAGTGTCAAAATTAGAAGTAAAAGTATAAATCACTTCAAGTTCCTTATATTAAGCAAACCAACATACTTTAACTTGAAGCAACCACATATTTAGTAATGGAGCACATTCTGATTGGCCAGTGAGGGGTTAAGATTTGACCCTCCTTCAACTTGTCTATTCATCGAAACCCTTTTGCGCCACCGCCAGCTACTGCACCCATAATTCTAGTTGTGAAAATAGCTGAAATATTTCTGACACACCCCTGAACCTATAAAGCACTTAGATTTATGTTAGGTTTATTAAAATAGATCCCTTGGTATTACAATGTCTATCTAGCATGAGAGAGAGAGGGTTCAAGCCTCATCTCTCTAGGCTAACCCCGAGAGACACTTAGAAAACATTGCAATTTCACTCCAGGACACACCAGGGACACACAGCCGCCAAGAAGCCCAGTCGGCAACAGACAAGAAAAGTAATTTAACAACGATGGTGGAAGAAAAACAGAGAAATTGAATATCTCTATCACTTTCCATTCCCACTCTCTGTCGCTCTCTCTGCCTGTTTCTCTCTCTCTCTTTCTTTCTTTCTCTCTCTTTCTCTCTCTCCCTCTGTCTCTTTCTCTCTCTCCATCCTTCTAGCTCTGTGTGGAGGGCAGTATTCTGGGCTGGAGGGTGTGGTCTTGTCTCCCGGTTACCCAGGCAACTACAGCAGTGCACGGACATGTCTGTACTCGGTGGTCGTGCCCAAAGACTATGGTGAGTGCTACAACACACAATTTATCCTTCACTCCTGGATAGAAGTTGACCTTAGGCACAGATCTAGGATCAGCGTAACCCCTCCATAATCTAATGTGAACCGTTTAAAGGGTAAAATGCAAATCTGACTTGAGATCAACTTCTAGGGACACTTCATACTCTGAGACATGTTGTTATCCTTTGTGTGCCTCAGTCTCAACACTCAGGAACAGAGAGAGTATTTCACTCCTATCCATTTACACAGCATCTGGCTATCTCTCCATGCACCTCTCACACACACACACACGAACAAGCAACACACACACACACACATACACGAACAAACAAAAACACATACACACACACATCATCACTCACGCTCACCCCCTGTGATCGACTGCAGTCAAGTGTGGGCCTCTGAACAACCTCACAGAAGGAAGAACACAGAATGCATTTCAAATGGAACCCTATTCCCTATATAGTGCACTACTTTAGACCAGAGCCCTGTTCCCTATATAGTTCCCTACTTTAGACCAGAGCCCTATTCCATATATATTGCCCTACTTTAGATCAGAGCCCTATTCCATATATAGTGCCCTACTTTAGATCAGAGCCCTATGGCACCCTATTCCCTATATAGTGCACTACTACAGACCAGAGCCCTATGGCACCATGTTCCCTTTATAGTGCACTACTTTAGACCAGAGCCCTATTCCATATATATTGCCCTACTTTAGATCAGAGCCCTATTCCATATATAGTGCCCTACTTTAGATCAGAGCCCTATGGCACCCTATTCCCTATATAGTGCACTACTACAGACCAGAGCCCTATGGCACCATGTTCCCTATATAGTGCACTACTTTAGACCAGAGCCCTATTCCCTATATAATGCACTACTTTAGACCAGAGCCCTATTTCCTATTTAGTGCACTACTTTAGACAAGAGCCCTATGGCACCCTATTCCCTATATAGTGCACTACTACAGACCTGGTTCCATTTGGGACCAGTCCACCTTCTCTGTTTGAAAGCTCCAGAGTTCCTGGACTTTGGTCCACTCCCTGGTATTGTTATTTCAAACGCTGGGTCACCATAGAACATTTTGTGTCTGTCTGTCTGTCTGTCTGTCTGTCTGTATGTGAGGTTTGGCACCATTTATCGGAATTACAGACAGAAAGACAGACAGACATTCTTCATTATAACCACAATGTCACAAATAATTAAACACAGACAACAAGAGCAGATTAACTTGGTCAAAACATTTCTTTATTTATAAAATACAATCAGAAATGAATTATACTACTTATTTACGTATTTATTTTGATTCAAAGCCAGGAATGAGTGAGTCACTCAGCTCTGCGCTGACAAATATAGCTTGATGTTGAGAAATAGTCTCTTTTTTTAAATAGGCCAATCCGAAACGAATAGTCTAAATAAACTAGTACATTTTCATAAATAAAATAAACACAATATGCCACCATCTACCACAAGTGTTTGAGCTCTAAACATTTCATTGAGGAACCACGGTACATACCCTCTCCCTGGACTCTCTTTCCTCATCTCTCTCAGAGGGGGATAATGAGCTACAGTGATGGGAAAAAAGTATTTGATCCCCTGCTGATTTTGTACGTTTGCCCACTGACAAAGAAATGATCAGTCTATCATTTTAATGGTTGGTTTATTTGAACAGTGAGAGACAGAATAACAACAACAAAAAAATCCAGAAAAACGCATGTCAAACATGTTATAAATTGATTTGCATTTTAATGAGGGAAATAAGTATTTGACCATGTGCAAAACATGACTTAGTACTTGGTGGCAAAACCCTTGTTGGCAATCACAGAGGTCAGATGTTTCTTGTAGTTGGCCACCAGGTTTGCACACTTCTCAGGAGGGATTTTGTCCCACTCCTCTTTGCTGATCTTCTCCAAGTCATTAAGGTTTCGAAGCTGACGTTTGGCAACTCGAACCTTCAGCTCCCTCCACAGATTTTCTATGGGATTAAGGTCTGGAGACTGGCTAGGCCACTCCAGGACCTTAAAGTGCTTCTTCTTGAGCCACTCCTTTGTTGCCTTGGCCATGTGTTTTGGGTCATTGTCATGCTGGAATACTCATCCACGACCCATTTTCAATGCCCTGGCTGAGGGAAGGAGGTTCTCACCCAAGATTTGACGGTACATGGCCCCGTCCATCGTCCCTTTGATGCGGTGAAGTTGTCCTGTCCCCTTAGCAGAAAAACACCCCCAAAGCATAATGTTTCCACCTCCATGTTTGACGGTGGGGATGGTGTTCTTGGGGTCATAGGCAGCATTCTTCCTCCTCCAAACACGGCGAGTTGAGTTGATGCCAAAGAGCTCCATTTTGGTCTCATCTGACCACAACACTTTCACCCAGTTGTCCTCTGAATCATTCAGATGTCCATTGGCAAACTTCAGACGGGCATGTATATGTACTTTCTTGAGCAGGGTGACCTTGCGGGCGCTGCAGGATTTCAGTCCTTCACGGCGTAGTGGGTTACCAATTGTTTTCTCGGTGACTATGGTCCCAGCTGCCTTGAGATCATTGACAAGATCCTCCCGTGTAGTTCTGGGCTGATTCCTCACCGTTCTCATGATCATTGAAACTCCACGAGGTAAAATCTTGCATGGAGCCCCAGGCCGAGGGAGATTGACAGTTCTTTTGTGTTTCTTCCATTTGCGAATAATCGCACCAACTGTTGTCACCTTCTCACCAAGCTGCTTGGCGATGGTCGTGTAGCCCATTTCAGCCTTGTGCAGGTCTACAATCTTGTCCCTGACATCCTTGGAGAGCTCTTTGGTCTTGGCCATGGTGGAGAGTTTGGAATCTGATTGATTGCTTCTGTGGACAGGTGTCTTTTATACAGGTAACAAGCTGAGATTAGGAGCACTCCCTTTAACCTCTTGGGGCTAGGTGGGACGCTAGCGTGCCACCCGTGGTGCACTCCATCAACAGCAGGTGCATTTCAAGAGCGGCAAATTTGAATCCAAATAAATGTCAAAATTCAAATTTTTCAAAAATACAACTATGTTACACCATTTGAAAGATAAACATCTCCTTAATCTAACCACGTTTTACGATTTCAAAAAGGTTTTACGGCGAAAGCATAAATTTAGAGTATGTTAGGACAGTACATTTACAAGAGTTGTGTGTAATGTTTTGTCAAGTCAAAGACAGGGTCACCAAAACCATAAAACCAGCTAAAATGATACACTAACCTTTTACAATCTCCATCAGATGACACTCCTAGGACATTATGTTAGACAATGCATGCATTTTTAGTTCTATCAAGTTCATATTTATATACAAAAACAGCGTTTTACTATGGCATTGATGTTGAGGAAATCGTTTCCCTCCAATAACCGGCAGTCAAGTCAGCGTCACAAATTAAATAATTAAAATTAGAAAACATTGGTAAAATATTATATTGTCATTTAAAGAATTATAGATTTACATCTTTTGAACGCAATCAACTTGCCAGATTTAAAAATAACCTTACTGGGAAATCACACTTTGCAATAATCTGAGCACTGTGCCCAGAAAAATACGCGTTGCGATACAGACTAGACGTCATGTTGGGGAGATCTAAAATCGAAAATACTATGTAAATAATCCATTACCTTTGATTCTCTTCATCAGATGTCACTTCCAGGTATCACAGGTCCATAACGAATGTAGTTTTGTTCAAAAAAGCTCATCATTTATGTCCAAAAATCTCCGTCTCGTTAGCACATGATGTAAGCCAGCCGGACTTCTCGTCATGAACGAGGGGAAAAAATATATTTCCGTTCGTTCAAACATGTCAAACGTTGTATAGCATAAATCATTAGGGCCTTTTTTAACCAGAACATGAATAATATTCAAGGTGGACGAATGCATAGCCTTTTATAACGTATTGGAACGAGGGTACCCAACATGAAGTAGCGCGCCAGGTGTCTAATGGGACATCACCGTTCCATGGCTCTTGTTCGGTCAGATCTCCCTCCAGAAGACTCAAAACACTTTGTAAAGGCTGGTGACATCTAGTGGAAGCAATAGGAAGTGCCAAAATATTCCTAAACCCCTGTGTTTTTCAATGGGATAGCTTTAAAGTCAATACAACACATCAGGTATCCACTTCCTGTCAGAAAATGTCTCAGGGTTTTGCCTGCCAAATGAGTTCTGTTATACTCACAGACACCATTCAAACAGTTTTGGAAACTTTAGAGTGTTTTCTATCCATATATAATAAGTATATGCATATTCTAGTTACTGGGTAGGATTAGTAACCAGATTAAATCGGGTACATTTTTTTTATCCAGACGTGCAAATGC
This sequence comes from Salmo salar, assembly GCF_965601325.2. NCBI lineage: Eukaryota > Metazoa > Chordata > Actinopteri > Salmoniformes > Salmonidae > Salmo > Salmo salar. The sequence continues at coordinate 106,268,328 of NC_138304.1, forward strand.
TGCCCCCTAGACCCAACAGGTTAAGAGTGTGCTCCTAATCTCAGCTCGTTACCTGTATAAAAGACACCTGGGAGCCAGAAATCTTTCTGATTGAGAGGGGGTGAAATACTTATTTCCCTCATTAAAATGCAAACCATTTTATAACATTTTTGACATGCGTTTTTCTGGATTTTTTTATTATTCTGTCTCTCACTGTTCAAATAAACCTACCATTAAAATTATAGACTGATAATTTCTTTGTCAGTGGGCAAACGTATAAAGTCAGCAGGGGATCAAATACTTTTTTCCCCCACTGTATTTGCATTTGGCCAGTCTAATGACGGAGGTTGAAGCTAAAATGGTTCCTTATCTCCTAAATAATGCACCTTATGGTCCATGATCAGAAGTAGTGCACTATATAGGGAATAGCGTGCCATAGGGCTCTGGTCTAATGTAGTGCACTATATATGGAATAGGGTGCCACAGGGCTCTGGTCTAAAGTAGTGCACTATATAGGGAATAGGATTCCATAGGGCTCTGGTCTAAAGTAGTGCACTATATAGGGAATGGGATTCCATAGGGCTCTGGTCTAAAGTAGTGTACTATATAGGGAATAGGATTCCATAGGGCTCTGGTCTAAAGTAGTGTTATGTGTAGATGAGTCATGTTAATGTCTGTCTGTCTGTCTGTCTGTCTGTCTGTCTGTCTGTCTGTCTGCCTGCCTGTCTGTCTGCCTGTCTGCCCCAGCATATTGCTTACATCCATCTATTCAACCTTTGGTGATCTTAGCAATCTCCTAAGGTGTCGAAGTGTCAATTTATCAAATATTGAGTTTCCTATGATGGTATAATTTGAAACGAGTCTTTTTTCTAATTGCGTAACATGCATTTAACTTCCTGTTTTCATTCTTCTCTGTCTTCTTCAGTGGTGTTCAGCCAGTTTGCGTTCTTCCAGACAGCTCTGAATGACGTGGTAGAGATCTACGATGGAGCAACGCAGCATTCCAGAGTCCTCAGTTCTCTCTCCGGAACACACACAGGTACACACACAGGTACACACACACACAGGTACACACACACACACACACACACACACACACACACACAGGTACACACACAGGTACACACACACACACGTACATATACACTTCCCACACACACACACACACACACACGCACACACACACGGTCACGCTTCTTGTCCAGCAAAACACGCAAGCGAAAGTCCAACGCTGCATACTGAGCCCTCAGCCCACTGCTGTGTGGAGGGTGTACCAACCATAGCTCTAGTTTCCCTGTATTTCAGCAGGAAACAGCTGTGAAGCGAGCTCTAGCCTATTGGCTGTTATTAAACACAGTGAAACAATGTTGTTCACGTTGGATGTGTTTCATCCAATCAGCTGTTATTTTGGGGCCTAAAATATACTGCTCAAAAAAATAAAGGGAACACTAAAATAACACATCCTAGATCTGAATGAATGAAATAATCTTATTAAATACTTTTTTCTTTACATAGTTGAATGTGCTGACAACAAAATCACACAAAAATCAATCAATGGAAATCCAATTTATCAACCCATGGAGGTCTGGATTTGGAGTCACACTCAAAATGAATGTGGAAAACCACACTACAGGCTGATCCAACTTTGATGTAATGTCCTTAAAACAAGTCAAAATGAGGCTCAGTAGTGTGTGTGGCCTCCACGTGAATGTATGACCTCCCTACAACGCCTGGGCATGCTCCTGATGAGGTGGCGGATGGTCTCCTGAGGGATCTCCTCCCAAACCTGGACTAAAGCATCCGCCAACTCCTGGACAGTCTGTGGTGCAACGTGGCGTTGGTGGATGGAGCGAGACATGATGTCCCAGATGTGCTCAATTGGATTCAGGTCTGGGGAACGGGCGGGCCAGTCCATAGCATCAATGCCTTCCTCTTGCAGGAACTGCTGACACACTCCAGCCACATGAGGTCTAGCATTGTCTTGCATTAGGAGGAACCCAGGGCCAACCGCACCAGCATATGGTCTCACAAGGGGTCTGAGGATCTCATCTCGGTACCTAATTGCAGTCAGGCTACCTCTGGCGAGCACATGGAGGGCTGTGCGGCCCCCCAAAGAAATGCCACCCCACACCATGACTGACCCACCGCCAAACCGGTCATGCTAGAGGATGTTGCAGGCAGCAGAACGTTCTCCACGGCGTTTCCAGACTCTGTCACGTCTGTCACATGTGCTCAGTGTGAACCTGCTTTCATCTGTGAAGAGCACAGGGCGCCAGTGGCGAATTTGCCAATCTTGGTGTTCTCTGGCAAATGCCAAACGTCCTGCACGGTGTTGGGCTGTAAGCAAAACCCCCATCTGTGGACGTCGGGCCCTCATACCACCCTCATGGAGTCTGTTTCTGACCGTTTGAGCAGACACATGCACATTTGTGACCTGCTGGAGGTCATTTTGCAGGGCTCTGGCAGTGCTCCTCCTGCTCCTCCTTGCACAAAGGTGGAGGTAGCGGTCCTGCTGCTGGGTTGTTGCCCCCCTACGGCCTCCTCCACGTCTCCTGATGTTCTGGCCTGTCTCCTGGTAGCGCCTCCATGCTCTGGACACTACGCTGACAGACACAGCAAACCTTCTTGCCACAGCTCGCATTGATGTGCCATCCTGGATGAGCTGCACTACCTGAGCCACTTCTGTGGGTTGTAGACTCCGTCTCATGCTACCACTAGAGTGAAAGCACCGCCAGCATTCAAAAGTGACCAAAACATCAGCCAGGAAGCATAGGAACTAAGAAGTGGTCTGTGGTTACCACCTGCAGAACCACTCCTTTATTGGGGGTGTCTTGCTAATTGCCTATAATTTCCACCTGTTGTCTATTCCATTTGCACAACCACAACCAGCTGTGTGGGAGAGAGGGTCGGAGAAAGGGTCGGAGAGAGAGCGACGGAGAGAGAGCGACGGAGAGAGAGGGATGGAGACAGGAACTGATAGAGGGTTGGAGAGAGGGATCGATAGACGAATGGACAGAGGGATGGACAGTGGGATGGAGAGAGGGAGGAAGAGAGGGAGGAAGAGCATGTGGGAAATTAGTTGTCTGAAAGTTAGAAAACAAATAATGTAAAGAAGATGCAAGGAGAAGAAATAAGATATGATTTAGAGGAAGAGAGAAGAGGGATTTAGAGGAAGAGGAAGATGGATTTAGAGGAATAGGGATTTAGAGAAAGAGAGAAGAGGGATTTAGAGGAAGAGGAAGATGGATTTAGAGGAAGAGAGAAGAGGGATTTAGAGGAAGAGGAAGATGGATTTAGAGGAATAGGGATATAGAGGAAGAGGGATTTAGAGGAAGAGAGAAGAGGGATTTAGAGGAAGAAAGAAGAGGGATTTAGAGGAAGCGGAAGAGAGATTTAGAGAAAGAGAGGAGGGATTTAGAGGAAGAGAGAAGAGGGATTTAGAGGAAGAGGAAGAGGGAAGACATGTGTGATCAAGAAAAATCCTGCAAACGTATAGTGCAATTTTCCATCTCTCATTGCCTCAGCTCCATGGCCTGACAGACAGAATAATACCCCTGGTTCCTGTCCAGTGGCAGCAGCTTCAGAATACTAACTTTTACAGCTCAATAAACAGACAGAGAGGGATATATAAAGTGGTCTTGGCAGCTTCGTAGTCCTCTCTCTAACCAAGCATATCAAATCAAATCTAAATAAAATCAAAGTGTATTGGTCGCATACTCATGTTTAGCAGATGTTAATGCGGGTGTAGTGAAACGCTTGTGTTCCTAGCTCCAACAGTGCAGTAATATCTAACAATACACACAAATCTAAAAGTCAAAGAATGGATTGAATTAGATCGAACAATGTGGGAGTGGCTTTGACTAAAATAGAGTAAAATAAAAATACAGAAAATAGAATACGGTATATACATGTGAGATGACTAAAGCAGTATGTAAACATTATTTAAACATTATTAAAGGTGGCCAGTGATTCCAAGTCTATGTATATAGAGCAGCAGCCTCTTAGGTGCAGGGTTGCGTAACCGGTTGGAAGCTGGCTCGTGATGGCTATTTAACATTCTGATGCCCCTGAGATAGAAGCTCTTTTTCAGTCTCTCAGTCCCAGCTTTGATGCACCTGATGCACCTGGACCTCTCCTTCTGGATGATAACGGGGTGAACAGGCAGTGGCTCGGTTGGTTGTTGTCCTTGATGATCTTTTTGGCCTTCCTGTGACATCGGGTGCTGTCGGTGTCCTGCAGGGCAGGTAGTTTGCCCCCCGGTGATGCGTTGGGCAGACCGCACAACCCTCTGGAGAGCCCTGTGGTTGCGGCGATGCAGTTGCCGTACCAGGCGGTGATACAGCCCGACAGGATGCTCTCAATTGTGCATCTGTAAAAGTTTGTGAGGGTTTTAGGTGACAAGCCAAATTTTGTCAGCCTCCTGAGGTTGAAGAGGCACTGTTGCACCTTCTTCACCACACTGTCTGTGTGGGTGAACCATTTCAGATCGTCAGTGATGTGTACGCTGAGGAACTTGAAGCTTTTTACCTTCTCCACTGTGGTCCCGTCGATGTGGATAGGAGTGTGCTCCCTCTGCTGTTTCCTAAAGTCCACAATCAGCTCCTTTGTTTTGTTGACATTAAGTGAGATGTTATTTTCCTGGCACCATTCTCCCAGGGCTCTCACCTCCTCCCTGTAGGCTGTCTCATCAATGTTGGTAATCAGGCCTACTACTGTTGTTTAATTGAATTGGAGGCGTGCGTGGCCACACAGTCATGGGTGAACAGGGAGTACAGGAGGGTCTGAGCACGCACCCTTGTGGGGCCCCTGTGTTGAGAATCAGCAAAGTGGAGCTGTTGTTTCCTACCCTCACCACCTGGGGGCGGCCCGTCAGCAAGTACAGGACCCAGTTGTACAGGGCGAGGTTCAGACCCAGGGCCTCCGGCTTGATGATGAGCTTGGAAGGTACGATGGTGTTGAATCCTAAGCTATAGTCAATGAACATCATTTTTACATGGGTATTCCTCTTGTCCAGATGGGTTAGGGCAGTGTGCAGAGTAATGGCGATTGCATCGTCTGTGGGTCTATTGGGGCGGTAAGCAAATGTAAGTGGGTCTAGGGTGTCAGATAAGGTAGAGGTGATATAATCCTGAACTAACCTCTCAAAGCACTTGTAGCACATGATGACAGAAGTGAGTTCTACGGGGCGATAGTCATTTAGTTCAGTTACTTTCGTTTTCTTGGGTACAGGAAAAATGCTGTATATCTTGAAGCAAGTGGGGACAACAGACTAGGATAGGGAGAGACTGAATATGTCTGTAAAAGCTCCAGTCAGCTGGGCTGTGCATGCTCTGAGAACATGGCTGGGGATGCCGTCTGGGCTGGCCGTCTGGGCTGGCAGCCTTGAAAGGGTTAACACGCTTAAATGACTTACTTACATTGGCCACGGAGAAGGAGAGCCCACAGTCGGTGGCACAATCCTTGTTAGTGGGCCGCGTCGACATAGACCACTGGAGGCTGCTGTTCTGCCTTGCCGATGAAAACCCAGGTAAAACCCATTTAAAACCCAGATAAAACCCATGTAAAACCCATGTAAAACCCAGATAAAACCCATGTAAAACCCATGTCCTCGTTCAGGCACGACTCAGTGAAACATAAGATATTTTTAAAGATATTTTTAAAGATATTTTAAGACATTTTAATTTGTTTTTAATGTCCTTTCGGTAGGATAGTCTCAAAAAAAGAGTTCATCCAGTTTATTCTCCAGTGATTGCGCATTTGCCAGTAGAACGGAGGGTAGAGGTGGATTATCCGAATCGCTGACGTAGTCTCGCAAGTAGCTGCATCTCCTCTTCTTACGGGATTTTGGCTCCAGGAAGATCAGTAGATCCTTTGCGTCCGACTCAATAAAGAAAAAAAAATCCTTGTCCAGATTGAGGTGAGTAAATCAGTGTTCTTATGTCGGTCAAAACAACGGTGGAAACATTATGTACAATTGGTCAGGAGTCAAACTGCAGACATCCCCTCCGGCACCATTCTGTAGCAGTGGCGGGCTTGGGACCAATACCAGACACTCCATGTGCATCCCAAATGGCATCCTTTTTTCCTATAATAGCGCACTACATATTGGTCATATTGGTCAAGTTTAGTGCACTAAATACTAAAGGGAATAGAGTGGAATTTGGGACACAGCCACTGATGATCTCCTGCCTGCTCTTTCCACACCTACTCTAGTCTGTCTGTGTTAATACCTATCACCATAGCGATTCTTAAACACTGTCGCCATGACGGCACGCTGAGCACATCCTGTAATATACTACCCAGCATGCTGTAGGGCCCCGCAGCGGAATCAGTGTAACCGTGGTGACAACAGCGCAGGGCGGCCATGTTGGGGGCCGTCTCCGGCTGCTGCGTGTGTATAACACAGCTTTACTGCTTCCAGCCCGGACAACTACACCACCTCTCTCTCGCTCTCTCTCTCTTTTGTTTGTTTACATGTATTTTAAATATAGGTTTGTTTTGGTCTTTGTCCTTTTTATGACATATTGTATTGTGGAATAATAAACCCCTCTATTATGTATTCCTGTCTCCGATCCTTATACAACATGACACTATGCCATCTAAAGGAACTTAAAATTAGACATACCAATTAGGATCTGGCTAAAAATACTTGAATCAGTTATAGAACCCATTGCCCTTTATGGTTGTGAGGTCCGGGGTCCGCTCACCAACCAAGAATTCACAAAATGGGAGAAAACACCAAATTGAGACTCTGCATGCAGAATTCTGCAAAAATATCCCCCGTGTACAACATAAAACAGCAAATAACGCATGCAGAGCAGAATTATGCCGATACCCGCTAATTATCAAAATACAGAAAAAATACGTTAAATTCTACAACCACATAAAAGGAAGCGATTCCCAAACCTTCCATAACAAAGCCATCACCTACAGAGAGATGAACCTGGAGAAGAGTCCCCTAAGCAAGCTGGTCCTGGATACAATTAGACCAAAACAAATCATGAGAAAACAAAAAGATAATTACTTGACACATTTGGAAATAATTAACAAAAAAACAGAGCAAACTTCAATGCTATTTGGCCCTAAACAGAGAGGACACAGTGGCAGAATACCTGACCACTGTGACTGACCCAAATTTAAGGAAATCTTTGACTATGAACAGACTCAGTGAACATAGCCTTGCAATTGAGAAAGGTCGCCGTAGGCAGACCTGGCTCTCAAGAGAAGACAGGCTATGTGCAACACTGCCCACAAAATGAGGTGGAAACTGAGCTGCACTTCCTAACCTCCTGCCCAAATGTATGACCATATTAGAGACACATATTTCCCTCAGATTACACAGATCCACAAAGAATTAGAAAACAAACACAATTTTGATAAACTCCCATATCTACTGGGTGAAATACCACAGAGTTGCATCACAGCAGCAAGATGTGTGACCTGTTGCCACAAGAAAAGGGCAACCAGTGAAGAACAAACACCATTGTAAATACAACCCATATTTATGTTTATTTATTTTCCCTTTTGTACTTTAACTATTTGCACATAATATGACATTTGAAATGTCTTTATTCTTTTGGAACTACATTTTTTTTTTCATTGTTTTTTTCTCTTTTAAAAAAATCTATTTCACAATGTAAACATATGTTTCCCAATAAAGCCAATATAGCCCTTATATTGAAATTGAATAGAATTGAGAGACAGACAGAGAGACAGGTCACACCAATATAATCCAGTGTATTTACTTATAGTAAATATATGCTTCTCTGGAGACATGCAGGGGGACATCAGCACTCCCTGCATGCCAGTTACAGATGATCCACACTCAGCTAGGAGAGAGAGAGAAAGAGAGAGAAAGAGAGAGAGAGAGAGAGACAGAGAGAGAGAGAGAGAGAGAGAGAGAGAGAGAGAGAGAGAGAGAGAGAAAAAGGGGTCACACATCACACATCAATATAATCCAGTATATGTACTTAAACCTGCTTCTCTGGAGACATGCAGGGGGGAGGATAATGTAGGAGAGACGAGAACTGGTGACCTCTGACTGGATGGAGTTCAACCTATCTGTGATCCTTTCTACACTTTTACAGTATTTTGATCTGTCAAATAGAAACACACTGCAGACAGAAAACTGCCAGCCAATGCAATTAGTCATGTAGGGAAGACAGAGTGACAAGGTAGAAATGATATTCAGGTCCAATTCAGCTGTCTCTTCCAGGTTGATGATGTCATGACTTTGTTTTGGCTGCATCTGTATCTCAGGACACTAGTTTAATACCTTACCTGTTTCCCTTACGCGCAAGTGGATACCTTCAACATTGTTCCTGTGTTTTATGTTGGTTTATCTGTCTCCCTCTCGCTCGCTCGGCCCTCACTCACTCCACACATTCACTCGCTCACTCGCTCACTCTCTCACTCACTCCACTCACTCACTCACTCACTCACTCACTCACTCACTCACTCACTCACTCACTCCACTCACTCCACTCACTCCACTCACTCCACTCTCTCACTCACTCCACCCTCTCACTCACTCACTCCACTCTCTCTCTCTCTCTCTCACTCACTCACTCCTCACTCTCTCTCTCTCACTCACTCCACTCTCTCTCTCACTCCACTCTCTCCACTCATTCCACTCTCTCTCTCTCTCTCTCTCTCTCTCACTCCACTCTCTCTCTCTCACTCCACTCTCTCTCTCTCACTCCACTCTCTCTCTTACTCCACTCTCTCTCTCTCACTCCACTCTCACTCATTCCACTCTCACTCATTCCACTCTCACTCACTCCACTCGCTCACTCTCACTCCACTCGCTCACTCTCTCTCACTCCACTCCACTCGCTCACTCACACTCCACTCTCTCACTCACTCCACTCGTTCACTCCACTCTCTCTCTCACTCCACTCTCTCTCTCTCACTCCACTCTCACTCATTCCACTCTCACTCACTCCACTCGCTCACTCCACTCGCTCACTCTCTCTCACTCCACTCGCTCACTCACACTCCACTCGCTCACTCTCTCTCACTCCGCTCACTCTCTCTCACTCCACTCGCTCACTCTCTCTCACTCCACTCTCTCACTCTCTCTCACTCCACTCTCTGTCTCATTCTCTCTTTCTCAGGAGAGTCGCTGCCGTTGGCAACGTCCAATCAGGTTCTGATCCGATTCACCTCCAAAGGCCAATCCAGCTCCAAAGGATTCCACCTGGTGTATCAAGGTAACACACACACACACACACACACACACACACACACACACACACACACACAAAAGTACATCTCACCCCTTTCTGTACCTTTGTGCTTCCCTCTCAGCCTGTTCTAATAAGACTGTTCCTCTACTTAACTTCTTATGGATCCCTTCGCGCTCCAATCCCTTTAGCGGGATCGATTTGACAACGCCCAGTGAAATTGCAGCGCGCCAAATATCAAAAGCAGAAATACTCATAATAAGAATTCATAAAGCATACAAGTGTTATAAATCGGTTTAAAGCTTAACTTCTTGTTAATCCAGCCACAGTGTCAGATTTCAAAAAAGGCTTTACGGCGAAAGCAGACCAAGCGATTATCTGAGGACAGTGCCCAGCATACCAACACATGAAAATCAGATTTCAACCAGACAGGTGCTACTCAAACAACAGAAATAACGATATAATTCATGCCTTACCTTTGAAGATCTTCTGTTGGCACTTCAAAATGTCCCACAAACATCACAAATGGTCCTTTTGTTCGATAAATTGCTTCTTTATATCCCCAAAATGTCAATTTATTTGGCGAGTTTGATTCAGAAAAACACCGGTTCCAACACGCCCAACATGCCTATAAATTATCTAATAAGTTACCAGTAAACTTGGTCCAAACATTTTAAACAACTGTCGTAATCCATCCTTAGGTATCCTAAAACGTAAATAATCGATAAAATTTAAGACGGAATATACTGTGCTCAATACCGGACGAAAACAAAGTGATGCACGATCCAGGTCGCGTGCAACAAAACATTAGAGTGCACCTGAAGTGACACATGGAAATAACAGGGCTACTTCTTCATTTCTCAAAGGAAAAACATCAACCAATTTCTAAACACTGTTGACATCTAGTGGAAGCCATACGAACTGCAAGCATATTTCTATTAAAAAGGGATTGCCATAGAAAACTAATGAATAACAAAATGTTTCCCTGGATGGATTGTGCTCAGGGTTTCGCCTGCCAAATCAGTTCTGTTATACTCACAGACATTATTCAAACAGTTTTAGAAACTTTAGAGTGTTTTCTATCCAACTCCACTAATAATATGCATATCCTAGCTTCTGGGCCCGAGTAGCAGGCAGTTTACTTTGGGCACGCTTTTCATCTGGACGTGAAAATACTGCCCCCTAGCCCAAAGAGGTTTTAATAGATGACTGGGATTTTAGGTACAGGAGTAACCTATCACTGTACCAATCCTCTATCATGTGTGTGTGTGTGTGTGTGTGTGTGTGTGTGTGTGTGTGTGTGTGTGTGTGTGTGTGTGTGTGTGTGTGTGTGTGTGTGTGTGTGTGTGTGTGTGTGTGTGTGTGTGTGTGTGTTGTAATGCTTCAGTAATGGAAAGACATTGCAGTGTAGGTAAAAGGGCTGTTCCCTGTCCTACCCCCAGGTGATTCTCCTCTGGTCTTTCTCTAATGGAGGAACTTTTCTCTGGGGACTGTGGTGCATTGTTGTTAAACTACTACTTCCAAAGTCAGCTTTATTACCAGTGTCATTAATATTATTATCATAACTAATGTAGGAACATTAATTTATTACCAGTGTCATTAATATTATTATCATAACTAATGTAGGAACATTAATTTATTACCAGTGTCATTAATATTATTATCATAACTAATGTAGGAACATTAATTTATTACTAGTGTCATTAATATTGGGACACGACCTGAAAACATATTCTAATGTCCTTAACTACAGGTCTCTATCTAGAAGGTTTAACTGTGCTACAGAGTTAACTACAGGTCTCTATCTATGAGGTTTAACTGTGATACAGAGTTAACTACAGGTCTCTATCTATGAGGTTTAACTGTGCTACAGAGTTAACTACAGGTCTCTATCTATGAGGTTTAACTGTGATACAGAGTTAACTACAGGTCTCTATCTATGAGGTTTAACTGTGCTACAGAGTTAACTACAGGTCTCTATCTATGAGGTTTAACTGTGATACAGAGTTAACTACAGGTCTCTATGAGGTTTAACTGTGATACAGAGTTAACTACAGGTCTCTATCTATGAGGTTTAACTGTGATACAGAGTTAACTACAGGTCTCTATGAGGTTTAACTGTGATACAGAGTTAACTACAGGTCTCTATCTATGAGGTTTAACTGTGATACAGAGTTAACTACAGGTCTCTATGAGGTTTAACTGTGATACAGGGTTTTTAATTGTTTTTATTTACCTCGGCAAGTCAGTTAAAAACAAATGATTATTTACATTGACAGCCTACCGAGGAACAGTGGGTTAACTGCCTTGTTCAGGGGGCAGAACGACAGATTTTTACCATGTCAGCTCGAGGATTCGCTCCATCAACCTTTCGGTTACTGGCCCTTCGCTCTAACCACTAGACTACCCTGCCTCCCCCCCCCCCTCTAACCACTAGGCTACCTGCCCCCCCCCCTCTAACCACTAGGCTACCTGACCCCCCTCCCCCTCTAACCACTAGACTACCTGCCTCCCCCCCCCCTCTAACCACTAGGCTACCTGCCCCCCCCCTCTAACCACTAGGCTACCTGACCCCCCTCCCCCTCTAACCACTAGACTACCTGCCTCCCCCCCCCCCTCTAACCACTAGGCTACCTGCCCCCCCCCCCCCTCTAACCACTAGACTACCTGCCCCCCCCCCTCTAACCACTAGACTACCTGCCCCCCCCCCCCCTCTAACCACTAGGCTACCTGCCTCCCCCCCCCCTCTAACCACTAGGCTACCTGCCTCCCCCCCCCCTCTAACCACTAGGCTACCTGCCCCCCCCCCCCCCCCTCTAACCACTAGACTACCTGCCCCCCCCCCCCTCTAACCACTAGACTACCTGCCCCCCCCCCCCCCTCTAACCACTAGGCTACCTGCCTCCCCCCCCCCCTCTAACCACTAGGCTACCTGCCTCCCCCCCCCCTCTAACCACTAGGCTACCTGCCCCCCCCCCCCCTCTAACCACTAGACTACCTGCCCCCCCCCCCCCTCTAACCACTAGGCTACCTGCCCCCCCCCCCTCTAACCACTAGGCTACCTGCCCCCCCCCCCCCTCTAACCACTAGGCTACCTGCCTCCCCCCCCCTCTAACCACTAGGCTACCTGCCCCCCCCCCCCTCTAACCACTAGGCTACCTGCCCCCCCCCCCCTCTAACCACTAGACTACCTGCCCCCCCCCCCTCTAACCACTAGGCTACCTGCCTCCCCCCCCCCCTCTAACCACTAGGCTACCTGCCTCCCCTCTAACCACTAGGCTACCTGCCCCCCCCCCGATAACCACTAGGCTACCTGCCCCCCCCTCTAACCACTAGGCTACCTGCCTCCCCCCCCCCTCTAACCACTAGGCTACCTGCCTCCCCCCCCCCTCTAACCACTAGGCTACCTGCCTCGCCCCCCTCTAACCACTATGCTACCTGCCCCACCCCCCTCTAACCACTAGGCTACCTGCCTCCCCCCCCCCCCTAACCACTTTTCTACCTGCCCCCCCCCCCCTCTAACCACTAGGCTACCTGCCTCCCCCCTCTAGCCACTATGCTACCTGCCCCCCCCCCCTCTAACCACTAGGCTACCTGCCTCCCCCTCTAACCACTATGCTACCTGCCCCCCCCCCTCTAACCACTAGGCTACCTGCCTCCCCCCTCTAACCACTAGGCTACCTGGCCCCCCCCCCCCCTCTAACCGCTAGGCTACCTGCTCCCCCCCTCTAACCACTAGGCTACCTGCCTCCCCCCCTCTAACCGCTAGGCTACCTGCCCCCCCCCCCCCCCCCTCTAACCACTAGGCTACCTGCCACCCCCCCTCTAACCACTAGGCTACCTGCCTCCCCCCTCTAACCACTAGGCTACCTGCCTCCCCCCTCTAACCACTAGGCTACCTGCCTCCCCCCCTCTCACCACTAGGCTACCTGCCCCCCCCCCTCTAACCACTAGGCTACCCGCCCCCCACCCCCCTCTAACCACTAGGCTACCTGCCCCCCCTCTAACCACTAGGCTACCCACCCCCCCTCTAACCACTAGGCTACCCGCCCCCCCTCTAACCACTAGGCTACCTGCCCCCCCTCTAACCACTAGGCTACCCGCCCCCCCTCTAACCACTAGGCTACCCGACCCCCCCTCTAACCACTAGGCTACCCGACCCCCCTCTAACCACTAGTTATATATAGGTCTCTAACCATAGTGTTTAACTGTGCTAAAGGGTAAACTATAGTTCTCTAGATAATAAGAACAGATGATCAGTCTTTACATGTCTAAAACAGAATGAATATATATATATATATATATATATATATATATATATATATATATATATATATATTGGTACATGAAACTCATTCTATACATATAGAGGAAAAATAACTCGGGGTTAGGGTTACTTTTCCCATGGGTAAAGAAACTCAAAATGGGGGATGATATTATTTTTAATATTCTTTCCGAATTTGCATACCGTCCAGACAGATCCGCAAGGAAGATGGACCGTAATGTTATTGGACCAGATGTTATTGGACCAGATGTTATTGGACTGTATGTTATTGGACCAGATGTTATTGGACCAGATGTTATTGGACCAGATGTTATTGGACCAGTTGGACCAGATGTTATTGGACCAGATGTTATTGGACCGTATGTTATTGGACCAGATGTTATTGGACCAGATGTTATTAGACCAGATGTTATTGGACCAGATGTTATTGGACCAGATGTTATTGGACCAGATGTTATTGGACCAGATGTTATAGGACCAGTTGGACCAGATGTTATTGGACCAGATGTTATTGGACCAGATGTTATTGGACCAGATGTTATTGGACTGTATGTTATTGGACCAGATGTTATTGGACCAGATGTTATTGGACCAGATGTTATTGGACCAGTTGGACCAGATGTTATTGGACCAGATGTTATTGGACCGTATGTTATTGGACCAGATGTTATTGGACCAGATGTTATTGGACCAGATGTTATTGGACCGTATGTTATTGGACCAGATGTTATTGGACCAGATGTTATTGGACCAGATGTTATTGGACCAGTTGGACCAGATGTTATTAGACCAGATGTTATTGGACCAGATGTTATTGGACCAGATGTTATTGGACCAGATGTTATTGGACCGTATGTTATTGGACCAGATGTTATTGGACCAGTTGGACCAGATGTTATTAGACCAGATGTTATTGGACCAGATGTTATTGGACCAGATGTTATTGTACCGTATGTTATTGGACCAGATGTTATTGGACCAGTTGGACCAGATGTTATTAGACCAGATGTTATTGGACCAGATGTTATTAGACCGTATGTTATTGGACTGTATGTTATTGGACCAGATGTTACTGGACCAGATGTTATTAGACCAGATGTTATTTGACCAGATGTTATTGGACCGTATGTTATTTGACAAGATGTTATTGGACCAGATGTTATTGGACCATATGTTACTGGACCAGATGTTATTGGACCAGATGTTATTGGACCAGATGGTATTAGACCGTATGTTATTGGACCAGATGTTATTGGACCAGATGTTATTGGACCAGATGTTATTGGACCGTAAACAGATATGGCTCATTTATTTATATGGTTAAAATAATGATGATCCCACGCATCTTTGAAAATATATACTGTATAATAAATCATCAAGCCCACAAGCAATACAAGACCTTATTATTATGATGCAAGATTATAATGCTGTGTGCAAATGAGGAAAGACAAACTTATCACACAAGTCAGAGTTATACTTCAACTAAATCTATAATCACTTGTTAATAAGGGAGCAGGTCAATACAACGCACACATATAAAGTGAATCGATTGAGTGCTCTACTGTAACGGCTGTCTTCGTGAAGAGAGGACCAAGGCGCAGCGGGTTGCGTGCTCAACATTATAATTTATTAAATGTGAACACCAAAACAATAAACAAAGAACCGACGACAGGAAACAGTTTTGCAGGCTACACCAACGCAATGCAAAAACAACTACCCACAATAAACAAACAAAACACATCCCTCTATATAGGACTCTCAATCAAAGGCAACTACAAACACCTGCCTCCAATTGAGAGTCCAACACCCAATTACCTAACATAGAAAATACTAAACTAGAAAGAACATAGAAATACAAAAACATCCCAACCCGGTAAATCAAACACCCCTCTAAACAAACCACCACCCCGAACCACATAAAACAAATACCCTCCTGCCACGTCCTGACCAAACTACAATCACAAATAACCCCTGTACTGGTCAGGACGTGACATCTACGATAATGGTGGCTGGTCGACGAATCACGCTCAGATGATTCGCTGAGAGCCCCGAGACAAAAATACAAAGGTCTTTTATAGCTAAGATACACCCCTTTTCTACCTACATGACGAACAACAGATTTATAGGAGGGATCACAAGGTTAAGATTTGTATGAAAGATACCTATAATTCATAACAGACAGTATCTGCTGTGTCAACAGTTTTCATTGTGTAGAGACCAGTGTCTGGTCCTCCTACTCCAAACTGGAACCATGTCTCCCTGGTACGGTATAGAACAGAAACATTAACTCATGTTCTGGAATGCTCTTTAGGTTTTATCACCCAAAAGAAATCGTAAATCTCCTGTCAGTGTTATCTCCCAGAGGCCCATCCTCAGTAGAACACACACACACAAAATATTTATAAGAATACTCTATTCTGTTGCATAAAACAACCATTTGATGCAATAAAATTATTATAACATAAACTTGCAATTTTCCACATTAACGGTTAAATAACTCAATTGACCATGAAGGAAATAACACAAAAAACTATCACCCTCGTGGTCTTATCATGGATATTTTGGAACTAGTAGATATATGGAGGTTTAATATCCTGACCTAGTGAGATATACATGGAGGAGGTTTAATATCCTGACCTAGTGAGATATACATGGAGGAGGTTTAATATCCTGACCTAGTGAGATATACATGGAGGAGGTTTAATATCCTGACCTAGTGAGATATACATGGAGGAGGTTTAATATCCTGACCTAGTGAGATATACATGGAGGAGGTTTAATATCCTGACCTAGTGAGATATACATGGAGGAGGTTTAATATCCTGACCTAGTGAGATATACATGGAGGAGGTTTAATATCCTGACCTAGTGAGATATACATGGAGGAGGTTTAATACCCTGACCTAGTGAGATATACATGGAGGAGGTTTAATATCCTGACCTAGTGAGATATACATGGAGGAGGTTTAATATCCTGACCTAGTGAGATATACATGGAGGAGGCTTAATATCCTGACCTAGTGAGATATACATGGAGGAGGTTTAATATCCTGACCTAGTGAGATATACATGGAGGAGGTTTAATACCCTGACCTAGTGAGATATACATGGAGGAGGTTTAATATCCTGACCTAGTGAGATATACATGGAGGAGGTTTAATATCCTGACCTAGTGAGATATACATGGAGGAGGATTAATATCCTGACCTAGTGAGATATACATGGAGGCGGTTTAATACCCTGACCTAGTGAGATATACATGGAGGAGGTTTAATATCCTGACCTAGTGAGATATACATGGAGGAGGTTTAATATCCTGACCTAGTGAGATATACATGGAGGAGGTTTAATATCCTGACCTAGTGAGATATACATGGAGGTTTAATATCCTGACCTAGTGAGATATAAATGGAGGAGGATTAAATATCCTGATTTAGTGAGGTATAAATGGAGGAGGTTTAATATCCTGACCTAGTGGGATATACATGTAGGAGGTTTAATATCCTGACCTAGTGAGATATACATGGGAGGAGGTTTAATATCCTGACCTAGTGAGATATACATGGAGGTTTAATATCCTGACCTAGTGAGATATACATGGAGGAGGTTTAATATCCTGACCTAGTGAGATATACATGGCGGAGACTCAATCAAGATTCTCGTCTTGACTCCTTTCTTAGGTCATTCTCTCTGTCACCAAAATTTTCTTTTTTAATTGATAGTGGACAGAATGTGGTCGGACCATCAAATAATTGGCATATACATAACTTTTACAGAATTTCCACAAGGGCGAGGATATTGGACATAAAATCAAAGCCTATTGGATGTGATACAACCTGGCTCAAGATTGTAACAAACAATGGGGAAACCACACACTGAGTAAAGGAATAACAAAATAATTTTTTTACATAAATAAACACTCACAACAATAATCAGATGAGGCATGAAGGTCAGTAAATTAGGTGTCAACTGCCAAAACTATAATGAAACAACCAAAGGTATGCATGGAGAGAAGAATCTCTTGCTGAATAAGGAAACAGTGGCTTTATGCCAGCTGAGCTTTTACAGGTGTGCCCCATCAGCAATGACGACCCTCCTAGCTTCGCCCACCTCTCCTACTCCGCCCACCAATCTCCTGCAGGAAGTAAGCACAGTTAAACCCAGTAGACAGAGCAGGGAGGGCCCGTCACAGATGACAACTTGTTTTTCACAAAGACAGAATTTATAACAAACTTTTTCAGAAATAACATAGGTACAGCAGATTCCCTTATTGTATGGGACACTTTTAAATGTGCCTTTAGAGGCCATGCAATTCAATACTCATCTTTAAAACAAAAAGCAATTTAGGTCAAAAGAGTCTATATTAACAAAGGAAATAGAATGTCTAGCAGAACAGATAGATAGCAATAAAAACTGTACCATAGCGGCTCAGAATAAGTTCGAGGGAAAACAAAAAGAAATGGAGGTACTTATTCAAGAAAGATCCAGTGTAATATATTATAAAAATAAAGAGAACTGGATGGAATATGGGGAAAAATGCACAAAATAATTTTATGATCTTCAGCATAGAAATGCTACCAAAAATAATTTACAGAAACTTGTTACAAATGACTCATCCGTGATTAACCACCAAATATATTTTGAAAGAGGAAGCAAAGTATTTTAATATTTTTTTTCTATTTCAGTCTCCTCCATCTCCTCTAACTGAAGTTAGTTGTAAGGATTTGTTTTCTTCTATTAATAATGTCAAATTAACAGCCATACAGAAAGATTAATGTGAAGGCCAAATTACAGAGACGGGACTTCTTGATGCAGTTAAAGTCCGGGAAAACTCCAGGGCTGGATGGCATACCAGTTGTGGTATATCAAACCTTTGTCCTTGTACTCAGAGGTCCGTTATTAGCATGTTTTAACCACTCCTTTTAAAATGGTAGATTATCAGACACTCAACAAGAAGGTCTGATTTCATTATTACTGAAACAGGACCCAGGTGGGAAATATAAAGATCCAGTCGCTTTAAAACATTGGAATCACCTTACACCATATGAAATGTATGAAATGTATGCATTCACTACTGTAAGTCGCTCTGGATAAGAGCGTCTGCTAAATGACTAAAATGTAAATGTAAAAATGTAAAACCTCTAGCGAAATGCTTGGGCAATAGAATTTAAGAAGGTGTTGTCAGATATTATTCATCCTAATCAGACAGGTGTTTTACATGGACGATACATTGGAGATAATATAAGACAAGTACTGGAAACAATAGAATACAATGAAATATCGGGGACACCAGGCCTGGTTTTCATAGCTGATTTTGAAAAGGCTTTTGATAAAGTACGACTAGAATTTATACATAAATGCCTGGACTTTTTAATTTTGGAGTATCTCTTATACAATGGATTACAGTCATGTATAGTAACCCTAGGTGTAAAATAGTAAATAATGGCTACTTCTCAGAAAGTATTAAACTGTCTAGAGGAGTAAAACAAGGTTGTCCACTGTCGGCATATGTATTTATTATGGCCATTGAAATGTTAGCTATTGAAATCTGATCCCACAATAATAACAAGGGGCAAAAAAATCCAGGACTTCAAAACAAAGGTGTCATTGTACACTAATTGAGGATCTAGATAATTTTACATGTGAAGTATGATAAGTGCACCATATTACGTATTGGATCACAAAACAAAAAAACGACTTTTATATCACTGTGTAGTTTACCAATACAATGGTCTGAAGATGAAGTGGACAAACTCGGTAATTCATTTCCAAAATGAATATAAAATATCACTACAAAATGATTTAATAGAAATGTAGCAAAAATAGATGAGATCATGTTACAATGAAAAGGAAAATACCTGTCTATTTGTCAGAAAAATAACCCTGATAAATATTTTTTAGTCATATCCCAGTTTACTTAGTTACTTATGGCCCAGCCTACACCTAACAATTTATTTTTTAAATGATACGAGCAAAAAAATATTCCACTTTATTTGGACCGGCAAGCCAGACTAAATTAAACAGGCTATTTATATAATGAATATGAAGTCGGTGGACAGAAAGGATTAAATATTAAAGCATCAGGCCGTTATGACCTCACTAAAGGATTCAGTCATACAGAAGTTATCAGGCCGTTATGACCTCACTAAAGGATTCAGTCATACAGAAGTTATCAGGCCGTTATGACCTCACTAAAGGATTCAGTCATACAGACGTTATCAGGCCGTTATGACCTCACTAAAGGATTCAGTCATACAGAAGTTATCAGGCCGTTATGACCTCACTAAAGGATTCAGTCATACAGAAGTTATCAGGCCGTTATGACCTCACTAAAGGATTCAGTCATACAGAAGTTATCAGGCCGTTATGACCTCACTAAAGGATTCAGTCATACAGAAGTTATCAGGCCGTTATGACCTCACTAAAGGATTCAGTCATACAGAAGTTATCAGGCCGTTATGACCTCACTAAAGGATTCAGTCATACAGAAGTTATCAGGCCGTTATGACCTCACTAAAGGATTCAGTCATACAGAAGTTATCAGGCCGTTATGACCTCACTAAAGGATTCAGTCATACAGAAGTTATCAGGCCGTTATGACCTCACTAAAGGATTCAGTCATACAGAAGTTATCAGGCCGTTATGACCTCACTAAAGGATTCAGTCATACAGAAGTTATCAGGCCGTTATGACCTCACTAAAGGATTCAGTCATACAGAAGTTATCAGGCCGTTATGACCTCACTAAAGGATTCAGTCATACAGACGTTATCAGGCCGTTATGACCTCACTAAAGGATTCAGTCATACAGAAGTTATCAGGCCGTTATGACCTCACTAAAGGATTCAGTCATACAGAAGTTATCAGGCCGTTATGACCTCACTAAAGGATTCAGTCATACAGACGTTATCAGGCCGTTATGACCTCACTAAAGGATTCAGTCATACAGAAGTTATCAGGCCGTTATGACCTCACTAAAGGATTCAGTCATACAGAAGTTATCAGGCCGTTATGACCTCACTAAAGGATTCAGTCATACAGAAGTTATCAGGCCGTTATGAACTCACTACTGAAATCAAAACTGGTTCTCTAGCAGATTAGTAAGAAAGACTCAGCCCGTGTTCAATAATGTCCCTTTTCCCTTTATTCAGATTACAACCTCTCACATTCGGTTATTTGAAAATGAAATAATCTCCAAAATATCGCTATTTTTAAAACAAGCCATAGAAAGCCGGTTGCAATAAAATAAAAAATAAAATAAATGTTACAACAAATATTATGGTTAAACTCAAATACAATTAATTCAGAAGCATTCAGACTTTTTCCACATTTTGTTACGTTACTTCCTTATATTAAAATTGATTAAATTGTTTTTTCCTCATCAATCTACACACAATACCCCATAATGACGATGAAAAAACATGTTTCTAGAAATGGTTGCAAATTTATACAAAATAAAACAAATATATAGGGCTCCCTAAAGGCGCAGCGGTCTAAGGCCCTGCATCGCAGCACTAGAGGCGTCACTACAGACCCTGGTTCAGCGGTCTAAGGCACTGCATCTCAGTGCTGGAGGAGTCACTACAGACCCTGGTTCAGCGGTCTAAGGCACTGCATCTCAGTGCTGGAGGCGTCACTACAGACCCTGGTTCAGCGGTCTAAGGCCCTGCATCTCAGTGCTAGAGGCGTCACTACAGACCCTGGTTCAGCGGTCTAAGGCACTGCATCGCAGTGCTAGAGGCGTCACTACAGACCCTGGTTCAGCGGTCTAAGGCACTGCATCGCAGCACTAGAGGCGTCACTACAGACCCTGGTTCAGCGGTCTAAGGCACTGCATCGCAGTGCTAGAGGCGTCACTACAGACCCTGGTTCAGCGGTCTAAGGCACTGCATCTTAGTGCTGGAGGCGTCACTACAGACCCTGGTTCAGCGGTCTAAGGCACTGCATCGCAGTGCTAGAGGCGTCACTACAGACCCTGGTTCAGTGGTCTAAGGCCCTGCATCGCAGTGCTAGAGGCGTCACTACAGACCCTGGTTCAGCGGCTGGAGGCGTCACTACAGACCCTGGTTCAGCGGCTAGAGGCGTCACTACAGACCCTGGTTCAGCGGTCTAAGGCACTGCATCGCAGCGCTAGAGGCGTCACTACAGACCCTGGTTCAGCGGTCTAAGGCACTGCATCGCAGTGCTAGAGGCGTCACTACAGACCTTGGTTCAAATTCAGGCTGTATCACATCCGGCTGTGATTGGGAGTCCCGTAGGGCGGTGCACAATTGGCCCAGCATTATCCAGGTTTGGCCGGGGTAGGTCGTCATTGTAAATAATCTTATGTTCTTAACTGACTTGCCACGTTAAATAAAGGTTACATATCCCCCATATTGGAAATTATACAGACAATTACATTGATAGAAGCCACAATATACAATATCTGCAATATTAAATATGATCTACTATATAAGAATATTTTAAAACTATTTTTCTCTAACCATAAGGTTTAATTAGGGGCCGGAGTTTCCCTTGTCTGGACATGTTGTCAGGAGAAACTCAGGGTCCTTAGATAATCAGTACTTGGATAAAGCTACAGTGACCAGACGACATTCTTCTGCTCTTCCTCTACAGCGGTGCCAAGGACCAGTGCCACCCAGTGCACTTCAGTCCCAGAGCCCAGGAACGGGAGGAGGATGGGGAATCACTTTGCTGTGGGAGCCGTGATCCGCTTTGAGTGTTCCCCAGGATACGTATTGGAGGGATCCACCGCTATAGAGTGTCTGACCGTCCCCAACGCCCTGGCTAACTGGAACTCCTCCGTACCCAGCTGTATAGGTAGGACACCGAGACATACACACCTGTCTCCTCTGATAAGGAGGGACTCCTTAACTAACTAGCCCCTCCCAGACTGATGTAGGCTGCCAGCCATCCCATCGCCCCTAGCAACCAGTCCAAACGCAGCCATGCGATCACACAGGTGGCGGAACTGCTGTGGGTCACGCACACACACACACACACACACACACACACACACACACACACACACACACACAAGCACACGCTAGCCACACAGACACAAGCACACACAAGCACACGCTAGCCACACACACACACACACACACACACACACACACACACACACACACACACACACACACACACACACACACACTCCTTGAAACCCGCTGATGAGGCAGATGCTCCAGTGCCACCAGATGAAGATCAGGCTGTGGCAGCAAGCAGGGAACACCGTGTTAACACATAGGAAACACAGATGCAGAATGTCTTCCACTGTGTTAACACATAGGAAACACAGATGCAGAATGTCTTCCACTGTGTTAACACATAGGAAACACAGATGCAGAATGTCTTCCTCTGTGTTAATTTAACACACTGGAAACACAGATGCAGAATGTCTTCCACTGTGTTAACACACTGGAAACACAGATGCAGAATGTCTTCCACTGTGTTAACACACTGGAAACACAGATGCAGAATGTCTTCCACTGTGTTAACACACTGGAAACACAGATGCAGAATGTCTTCCACTGTGTTAACACATAGGAAACACAGATGCAGAATGTCTTCCACTGTGTTAACACACTGGAAACACAGATGCAGAATGTCTTCCACTGTGTTAACACATAGGAAACACAGATGCAGAATGTCTTCCTCTGTGTTAATTTAACACACTGGAAACACAGATGCAGAATGTCTTCCACTGTGTTAACACACTGGAAACACAGATGCAGAATGTCTTCCACTGTGTTAACACACTGGAAACACAGATGCAGAATGTCTTCCACTGTGTTAACACACTGGAAACACAGATGCAGAATGTCTTCCACTGTGTTAACACACTGGAAACACAGATGCAGAATGTCTTCCACTGTGTTAACACACTGGAAACACAGATGCAGAATGTCTTCCACTGTGTTAACACACTGGAAACACAGATGCAGAATGTCTTCCACTGTGTTAACACATAGGAAACACAGATGCAGAATGTCTTCCTCTGTGTTAATTTAACACACTGGAAACACAGATGCAGAATGTCTTCCACTGTGTTAACACACTGGAAACACAGATGCAGAATGTCTTCCACTGTGTTAACACACTGGAAACACAGATGCAGAATGTCTTCCACTGTGTTAACACACTGGAAACACAGATGCAGAATGTCTTCCACTGTGTTAACACATAGGAAACACAGATGCAGAATGTCTTCCACTGTGTTAACACACTGGAAACACAGATGCAGAATGTCTTCCACCGTGTTAATTTAACACATAGGAAACACAGATGCAGAATGTCTTCCACTGTGTTAATTTAACACATAGGAAACACAGATGCAGAATGTCTTCCACCGTGTTAATTTAACACATAGGAAACACAGATGCAGAATGTCTTCCACCGTGTTAATTTAACACATAGGAAACACAGATGCAGAATGTCTTCCACTGTGTTAATTTAACACATTGGAAACACAGATGCAGAATGTCTTCCACCGTGTTAATTTAACACATAGGAAACACAGATGCAGAATGTCTTCCACTGTGTTAAGAAACACAGATGCAGAATGTCTTCCACTGTGTTAACACATAGGAAACACAGATGCAGAATGTCTTCCACCGTGTTAATTTAACACATAGGAAACACAGATGCAGAATGTCTTCCACTGTGTTAACACATAGGAAACACAGATGCAGAATGTCTTCCACCGTGTTAATTTAACACATAGGAAACACAGATGCAGAATGTCTTCCACTGTGTTAACACACTGGAAACACAGATGCAGAATGTCTTCCACTGTGTTAACACATAGGAAACACAGATGCAGAATGTCTTCCACTGTGTTAATTTAACACACTGGAAACCAGTGCGAATTTAACACACTGGAAACACAGATGCAGAATGTCTTCCACTGTGTTAACACACTGGAAACACAGATGCAGAATGTCTTCCACTGTGTTAACACATTGGAAACACAGATGCAGAATGTCTTCCACCGTGTTAATTTAACACATAGGAAACACAGATGCAGAATGTCTTCCACTGTGTTAATTTAACACATAGGAAACACAGATGCAGAATGTCTTCCACTGTGTTAATTTAACACATAGGAAACACAGATGCAGAATGTCTTCCACTGTGTTAATTTAACACATAGGAAACACAGATGCAGAATGTCTTCCACTGTGTTAATTTAACACATAGGAAACACAGATGCAGAATGTCTTCCACTGTGTTAACACATAGGAAACACAGATGCAGAATGTCTTCCCCGTGTTAATTTAACACATAGGAAACACAGATGCAGAATGTCTTCCACTGTGTTAATTTAACACATAGGAAACACAGATGCAGAATGTCTTCCACCGTGTTAATTTAACACATAGGAAACACAGATGCAGAATGTCTTCCACTGTGTTAACACATAGGAAACACAGATGCAGAATGTCTTCCACTGTGTTAATTTAACACATAGGAAACACAGATGCAGAATGTCTTCCACTGTGTTAATTTAACACATAGGAAACACAGATGCAGAATGTGTGTGCCTCTGTTTTGTCTTCTTCCCTCGCGTCGCATATTTTCTTGATTCTCTCTATGATAACTGTCCTGTTTGGTTAATGTTTTTCTCTCTCTCTCTCTCGCTCTCTTTACTTGCCTTTCTCTCTATTTCAATTCCTCTGTCCCTCCTTCCCTCCCGCCTTCCTTCCTTCCTTCCCTCCCTCCCTCCCTCCCTCCCTCCCTCCCTCCCTCCCTCCCTCCCTCCCTCCCTCCCTCCCTCCCTCCCTCCCTTCCTTCCTTCCTTCCTTCCTTCCTTCCTTCTCTTCCTCCCTCTTCCCTCCCTCCCTCCCTCCTGTCCAGTTCCATGTGGAGGTAATCTGACCCAGAGGACCGGTACCATCCTGTCTCCGGGTTTTCCTGAGCCCTATCTCAACAGCCTCAACTGTGTCTGGAAGATCACGGTCCCGGAAGGATCAGGAATACAGGTATAAACCTCTGAATATCTTACCACTGTATTTCGCACCCTCTTTCCAGAAGCTTTTCATCAAGTCTGTCTTGAACAGCCTTTAAACAGTTCCTGAATAGCTGTCTATTATCTATCCTTTACCCCTACCTACAGTATACTGCTGTTACTGTCTATTATCTATCCTTTACCCCTACCTACAGTATACTGCTGTTACTGTCTATTATCTATCCTTTACCCCTACCTACAGTATACTGCTGTTACTGTCTATTATCTATCCTTTACCCCTACCTACAGCATACTGCTGTTACTGTCTATTATCTATCCTTTACCCCTACCTACAGTATACTGCTGTTACTGTCTATTATCTATCCTTTACCCCTACCTACAGTATACTGCTGTTACTGTCTATTATCTATCCTTTACCCCTACCTACAGTATACTGCTGTTACTGTCTATTATCTATCCTTTACCCCTACCTACAGTATACTGCTGTTACTGTCTATTATCTATCCTTTACCCCTACCTACAGTATACTGCTGTTACTGTCTATTATCTATCCTTTACCCCTACCTACAGTATACTGCTGTTACTGTCTATTATCTATCCTTTACCCCTACCTACAGTATACTGCTGTTACTGTCTATTATCTATCCTTTACCCCTACCTACAGTATACTGCTGTTACTGTCTATTATCTATCCTTTACCCCTACCTACAGTATACTGCTGTTACTGTCTATTATCTATCCTTTACCCCTACCTACAGTATACTGCTGTTACTGTCTATTATCTATCCTTTACCCCTACCTACAGTATACTGCTGTTACTGTCTATTATCTATCCTTTACCCCTACCTACAGTATACTGCTGTTACTGTCTATTATCTATCCTTTACCCCTACCTACAGTATACTGCTGTTACTGTCTATTATCTATCCTTTACCCCTACCTACAGTATACTGCTGTTACTGTCTATTATCTATCCTTTACCCCTACCTACAGTATACTGCTGTTACTGTCTATTATCTATCCTTTACCCCTACCTACAGTATACTGCTGTTACTGTCTATTATCTATCCTTTACCCCTACCTACAGTATACTGCTGCTACTGTCTATTATCTATCCTTTACCCCTACCTACAGTATACTGCTGTTACTGTCTATTATCTATCCTTTACCCCTACCTACAGTATACTGCTGTTACTGTCTATTATCTATCCTTTACCCCTACCTACAGTATACTGCTGCTACTGTCTATTATCTATCCTTTACCCCTACCTACAGTATACTGCTGTTACTGTCTATTATCTATCCTTTACCCCTACCTACAGTATACTGCTGTTACTGTCTATTATCTATCCTTTACCCCTACCTACAGTATACTGCTGTTACTGTCTATTATCTATCCTTTATCCCTACCTACAGTATACTGCTGTTACTGTCTATTATCTATCCTTTACCCCTACCTACAGTATACTGCTGTTACTGTCTATTATCTATCCTTTACCCCTACCTACAGTATACTGCTGTTACTGTCTATTATCTATCCTTTACCCCTACCTACAGTATACTGCTGTTACTGTCTATTATCTATCCTTTACCCCTACCTACAGTATACTGCTGTTACTGTCTATTATCTATCCTTTACCCCTACCTACAGTATACTGCTGTTACTGTCTATTATCTATCCTTTACCCCTACCTACAGTATACTGCTGCTACTGTCTATTATCTATCCTTTACCCCCTACCTACAGTATACTGCTGTTACTGTCTATTATCTATCCTTTACCCCTACCTACAGTATACTGCTGCTACTGTCTATTATCTATCCTTTACCCCTACCTACAGTGTACTGCTGTTACTGTCTATTATCTATCCTGTTGCATAGTCACTTTATTCCTTGTTATATTTAAATATCTACCTCAATTACCTCATTCCCCAGCACATTGACTCAGTACTGGTTCTCCCTGTATATAGCCATGTTATTACCTGGTACTCCCTGTATATAGCCATGTTGATTACCTGGTACTCCCTGTATATAGCCATGTTATTACCTGGTACTCCCTGTATATAGCCATGTTATTACCTGGTACTTCCTGTATATAGCCATGTTATTACCTGGTACTCCCTGTATATAGCCATGTTATTACCTGGTACTCCCTGTATATAACCATGTTATTACCTGGTACTCCCTGTATATAGCCATGATATTACCTGGTACTCCCTGTATATAGCCATGTTATTACCTGGTACTCCCTGTATATAGCCATGTTATTACCTGGTACTCCCTGTATATAGCCATGTTATTACATGGTACTCCCTTGTATATAGCCATGTTATTACCTGGTGCTCCCTGTAT
>NC_138304.1:106311097-106341097 GCF_965601325.2 Salmo salar
TACTGTATATACACTGCTCAAAAAAATAAAGGGAACACTTAAACAACACAATGTAACTCCAAGTCAATCACACTTCTGTGAAATCAAACTGTCCACTTAGGAAGCAACACGGATTGATAATAAATTTCACATGCTGTTGTGCAAATGGAATAGACAACAGGTGGAAATGATAGGCAATTAGCAAGACACCCCCAATAAAGGAGTGGTTCTGCAGGTGGGGACCACAGACCACTTCTCAGTTCCTATGCTTCCTGGCTGATGTTTCGGTCACTTTTGAATGCTGGCGGTGCTTTCACTCTAGTGGTAGCATGAGACGGAGTTTATAACCCACACAAGTGGCTCAGGTAGTGCAGCTCATCCAGGATGGCACATCAATGCGAGCTGTGGCAAGAAGGTTTGCTGTGTCTGTCAGCGTAGTGTCCAGAGCATGGAGGCGCTACCAGGAGACAGGCCAGTACATCAGGAGACATAGAGGAGGCCGTAGGAGGGCAACAACCCAGCAGCAGGACCGCTACCTCCGCCTTTGTGCAAGGAGGAGCAGGAGAAGCACTGCCAGAGCCCTGCAAAATGACCTCCAGCAGGCCACAAATGTGCATGTGTCTGCTCAAACGGTCAGAAACAGACTCCATGAGGGTGGTATGAGGGCCCGACGTCCACAGGTGGGGGTTGTGCTTACAGCCCAACACCGTGCAGGACGTTTGGCATTTGCCAGAGAACACCAAGATTGGCAAATTCGCCACTGGCGCCCTGTGCTCTTCACAGATGAAAGCAGGTTCACACTGAGCACGTGACAGACGTGACAGAGTCTGGAGATGCCGTGGAGAACGTTCTGCTGCCTGCAACATCCTCCAGCATGACCGGTTTGGCGGTGGGTCAGTCATGGTGTGGGGTGGCATTTCTTTGGGGGGCCACACAGCCCTCCATGTGCTCGCCAGAGGTAGCCTGATTGCCATTAGGTACCAAGATGAGATCCTCAGACCCCTTGTGAGACCATCTGCTGGTGCGGTTGGCCCTGGGTTCCTCCTAATGCAAGACAATGCTAGACCTCATGTGGCTGGAGTGTGGCAGCAGTTCCTGCAAGAGGAAGGCATTGATGCTATGGACTGGCCCGCCCGTTCCCCAGACCTGAATCCAATTGAGCACATCTGGGACATCATGTCTCACTCCATCCACCAACGACACGTTGCACCACAGACTGTCCAGGAGTTGGCGGATGCTTTAGTCCAGGTCTGGGAGGAGATCCCTCAGGAGACCATCCGCCACCTCATCAGGAGCATGCCCAGGCGTTGTAGGGAGGTCATACAGGCACGTGGAGGCCACACACACTACTGAGCCTCATTTTGACTTGTTTTAGGGACATTACATCAAAGTTTGATCAGCCTGTAGTGTGGTTTTCCACATAAATTTTGAGTGTGACTCCAAATCCAGACCTCCATGGGTTGATAAATTGGATTTCCATTGATTATTTTTGTGTGATTTTGTTGTCAGCACATTCAACTATGTAAAGAAAAAAGTATTTAATAACATTATTTCTTTCATTCAGATCTAGGATGTGTTGTTTAAGTGTTCCCTTTATTTTTTTGAGCAGTATATATATATATAATGTAAAAATACAAAATTGGATGTAGCATCTACAGATTGCTTCCTTTAATTCTATCAAAAGTGTGTAAGTTTGATCATGTGTCCATTAGGCCTATGGATTTTTTTTGGGTTTTATCATCATGAATTAGATTGAAGCAAAAAACAGCCCCTTTTTTTATTCCATAGGTTGGGATCTGCACTATTTAGCTGTTGCGAGAGCGCACTGTTCACCGGCTGTCCACCGGTTTCAAAAACAACGACTGATTGGCCTCTTAAACTTCTTGATTTCAACCATTATTGGGTTCAAATACACATTTAGATGTCTGAACGGCCGTATCCACCTTCAAACCACGATCTGAAAAGTGTAAATGGCTAAACGAGAGCAGTGTGATTCACATCAATGTTCCTATGTAGATATCAATAATAAGTGATATCCGTATCGCTGTAGACTACTGCGTTTATTCAAACCGGATCATCTTTGAAAAGCCGACAGCAGTCGCACTATCGGAAGACATAGTTTGTGGACTGTAGCCTACAAAAGCCTTATCCTGCTCTTTTCCCGGGAATCCATCAAACACACTCGGTGTGTCGTCAGAGTGGTCTCTGATTGGTGGTCATCGTTTGATGTGTC
This sequence comes from Salmo salar, assembly GCF_965601325.2. NCBI lineage: Eukaryota > Metazoa > Chordata > Actinopteri > Salmoniformes > Salmonidae > Salmo > Salmo salar. The sequence goes on from NC_138304.1 coordinate 106,313,310, forward strand.
ATCATGGTGGTCTCTGATTTTGTGGTCAGATTCACTCAGGTGGAATAAACTTAAAATTGCACCTTTTTTCAATGCTGATTTTAATGTCATTGAGAAAACAGTGTCAAATATTTATATTTTTTTTGTTGTTGTTGCAAAAAAATCCTTTCTGAATTTAAAAGTAAATCCTTGAAGTAATCATCAAGTTCTTCAATAGGATCTGTAATCTGATTAGAATATTTTAGCTGGTAACGTAACGGATTACAGTTACCGTATTTTTGTAATCCCTTACATGTAACAGATTACATGTAATTCCTGATCTACATGTATGATCTCCACCCCAGGAGCAACGTGGATAGAACACCTGTCCCACAGATGGCAGTTCAGCGTCATTTACATTTGGTTGAGTTAACATGAATTCAACGTGAAATCAAACAAATAAACGCTTCGTGTCATTGAATTTACGTAGGTTAACATTGGGTTAAAAACAAGACAACATTTTCCCAATGTTGCTGACTTTTTTTTTCAAATCCAATCAGTTTTCCACATTGATTCAACATTATAACATTGATATGTTTTTGTTGAAATGACATGGAAACAACGTTGAGTCAACCAATTTTTGTCCAGTGAGGTGTTACAAGGTGTTGTTTGTCTCTCTGTGGATTGTATTTCCTGGTACTGTCTCTAACTTTCTATTCCATCACCCCCAGGAGCCCATGTCCAGTTCCTCAACTTCTCCACCGAGGCTAACCATGACTTTCTGGAGATAAGGAACGGCCCACTGGACACCAGCACTGTGATTGGTCGATTCAGTGGACAGGATGTCCCGCCCTCCCTGCTCACCACCTCTCATGAGACCACAGTGTATTTCCATAGTGACCACTCCCAGAACAAGCCAGGCTTCAGGTTAGAGTACCAGGGTAAGAGACTCAGGACATGGCTTCAGGTTTGAATACCAGGGTAAGAGACTCAGAACATGGCTTCAGGTTTGAGTACCAGGGTAAGAGACTCAGGACATGGCTTCAGGTTTGAATACCAGGGTAAGAGACTCAGGACATGGCTTCAGGTTTGAGTACCAGGGTAAGAGACTCAGGACATGGCTTCAGGTTTGAGTACCAGGGTAAGAAACTCAGTAGGTTACACTAACTTTTGGATGCATGAACCAAGTTTTTGATCTCCACGTTTCATCTAATGTTCTGAATTTCACAGTATATTTCCCATTTGTTTAGGATTCAGGCATCTATCCTAGCTGGATCAAGACTAGGGTTGCACATTTTGGGGAATGTTCAGAGGTGGAAACTTTCCATGGGAATTTGTGGAAATATATGGGAATTAATGGAAATATATGGGAATTAACGGAAATATATGGCAATTAACGGAAATGTATGCAAATTAATATTAATGCCATTTAAATGTAGATGTTTTTTTACATTGGATATATTTACCATATCATATGGAGACAGAAACATAAACATTTTACCTTATCATAAGTAGACATAATTGCAAATGATTAAATCCTTCCAATAGAAATAAAAAATATATTTAGCTACGAGTTGAACTTTAATTAAATGAGTTGACTCTTCACATGGAATGATTTCACTGAACAACAAAAGAAAGGGAATATTGAATGATCCCCAATGATCCATCGCGTCTCCCAAAAACGTCCTCTTGAACATCATACTCTGAGGCCTCATCTTCACTGTCACTTTCCAACCTGGTTGAGGACGGCTCGTTGTCAGGCTCAAAAAGCTTCAAATTTGCCTGGATGGCCACCAATTTTTCAACCCTTGTATTGGTCAGCCTGTTGTGTGCTTTGGTGTGTGTGTGTTCCCAAACAAGGACCAGTTGCGCTCTGAGGCGGCTGATGTTGGTGGGATTTGGAGGATGATGGAGACAACAGGGGAAAGAGCCTCAGATCCACAAAGTCACTTCCACCAGGTGGCTGATGAGATATGTTGGCACAACTGCCATATTGCATCTGCATCCCAAAGCCCTTGCTTGGAAGAGCACTTTACCAGACTGCGAAAAACCTTGTCCTCATCCAGGCCAAGGTGGCGAGACACGGTAGTGATGACACCATAGGCCTTGTTGATCTCCGCACCAGACAGGGTGCTCTTGCCATTATACTTGGGGTTCAACATTTACGCTGCGGCGTGTGTGGGCTTCAGGCAGAAGTCTTCACGCTTTTTGATGTATTTCAGAACTGCAGTTTCCTCTGCTTGGAGCAACAGTGAAGTGGGCAGGGCAGTACGGATTTCTTCTCTTACATCTGCAAGCAGAGTCTGAACATCAGACAGGATGGCATTGTCTCCCTCAATCCGTGCAATGGCTACTGCTATAGGTTTCAGGAGCTTCAAGCTGCTTACCACTCTCTCCCAAAATACATCATTCAGGAGGATCCTCTTGATGGGGCTGTCCATATCAGCAGACTGTAATACAGCCATTTCTTGGAGAGACTCCTTCCCCTCCAGGAGACTGTCAAACATGATGACAACACCACCCCAACGGGTGTTGCTGGGCAGCTTCAATGTGGTGCTCTTATTCTTCTCACTTTGCTTGGTGAGGTAGATTGCTGCTATAACTTGATGACCCTTCACATACCTAACCATTTCCATTGGCTCTCTTGTAGAGTGTATCTATTGTTTTCAGTGCCATGATGTCCTTGAGGAGCAGATTCAATGCATAAGCAGCACAGCCAATGGGTGTGATGTGAGGGTAGGACTCCTCCACTTTAGACCAAGCAGCCTTCACGTTCACACCATTGTCTGACACCAGTGCAAATACCTTCTGTGGTCCAAAGTCATTGATGACTGCCTTCAGCTCATCTGTAATGTAGAGACCGGTGTGTCTATTGTCCCTTGTGTCTGTGCTCTTGTAGAATACTGGTTGAGGTGTGGAGATGATGTAGTTAATTATTCCTTGCCCACAAACATTCGACCGGCCATCAGAGATGATTGCAATACAGTCTGCTTTCTCTATGATTTGCTTGACTGTCACTTGAACTCTGTTGAACTCTGCATCCAGCAAATAAGTAGATAAAGCATGTCTGGTTGGTGGGGTGTCTGCTGGGAGAAGAATATTCAGAAATCTCTTCTAGTACACATTGCCTGTGAACATCAGAGGTGAACCAGTTACATACACAGCTCGAGCAAGACAATCACCAGCATTTCTCTGACTACGTTCCTCCATTGAGACAAAATAAACTTCTGATTCCAGGAGGACCAGGAGCTGTTGCTATCGATAAGGTGTCTGATTCATCATTTTCACCTCCAATAGAAGTAGAGGGACTTTAGTCAGAGGTTGCTTGTTGTGAGCGCTGAGGGAACTTTATGCACTTGGCCAAATGATTCTGCATCTTTGTTGCATTCTTCACATATGATTTGGCACAACATTTGCAAATGTACACAGCTTTTCCTTCTACATTAGCTGCAGTGAAATGTTTCCAGAAATCAGATAGTGCCCGCGGCATTTTCCTGTAAAGATTCCATTTTTTTTTTTTTTTTAAAACAACAAATACAATTCCATGTACAGATAAATAGTTAAGTAGTTAGATTAAACAACTCCTTTGTAAGATACATGTTTTTAAATGAAACATTTATGGAAACAGGTGAATTAACACTCCTCAATTAGCAGGCTCAAGCAAGCTAAAACTAACTAGCAAAAATTGTTAACAAGTTAGAAATTATTTAAACACACTTTGCTGTAGGCTACTATTTACTAGTTAATTAACAAAACATCATGTACGTCGTATAAAATATATTCACCCCACCCAGTATTGTAATCAAAACTTACCAGAAAGCATGTAGTCCTTGGCTCAGACAGTGTAGTAGTGTGGGCTCAATAGCATCTCATTAGTGTGGAAGATCTTGAGAATCAGCTGTACATGTGATGGAAGAATGCACTGCGCATGCAGAGGGTTGCAATTCCATTGAATTGGGGATAGTTTAACCAAAATATGCCACAATACCTAGAATTGCCTTCTGTATCCCACAAAAAAAGGTTAATTCTTGAATTTACGCAAAATTCCCCAAATTCCAGGGCTTTACTTCCCATTGAACATTTCCAGGAAAAATTACGGACATTTACCGGAAAGTTTCCGACCCTTTGCAACCCTAATCATGACAGATGACGTATCGCTAAATCATTAGGCAGGGTAGCCTAGTGGTTAGAGCGTTGGGCTAGTAACTGAAAGGTTGCAAGTTTGAATCCCCGAGCTGACAAGGTAAAAATCTGTCGTTCTGCCCCTGAACAAGGCAGTTAACCCACTGTTCGTAGGCCGTCATTGAAAATAAGAATTTGTTCTTAACTGACTTGCCTAGTTAAATAAAGGTAAAATAAATAAAAATTTGCCTGAAAACGTCTGATAAACTTCAGTTTTCAAGTGAACTATCTCTTTGAGAATACAAAGTACACTATAGATACAAAAGTATGTGGACACCACTTCAAATTTGTGGATTTGGCTATTTCAGCCTCACCCGTCGCTGACAAGTGTATAAACTCCAGCACACCGCCTTGCAATCTCCATAGACAAACATTGGCAGTAGAATGGCCTTACTGAAGAACTCAGTGACTTTCAACGTGGCACCGTCATAGGATGCCACCTTTCCAACAAGTCAGTTCGTGAAATGTCTGCCCTGCTAGAGCTGCTGTGGTCAACAGTAAGTGCTTTTACTGTAAAGTGGAAATGTCTAGAAGCAACAAAGGTGATGTGGTAGGCCACACAAGCTCACAGAACGGGACCGCTCAGTGCTGAAGTGCCTAGCGTGTAAAAATTGTCTGTCCTTGGTTGCAACACTCACTATCGAATTCCAAACTGCCTCTGAAAGCAACGTAAGTCAACACAAGAACTGTTCGTCAGGAGCTTCATGGAATAGGTTTCCATGGCCGAGCAGCAGCACACAAGCCTAAGATCACCATGCGCAATGCCAAGCGTTGGTTGGAGTGGTGTAAAGCTCTCCAGCATTGGACACTGGAGTAGTGGAAACGTGTTCTCTGGAGTGATGAATCACGCTACACCATCTGGATGCCAGGAGAACGCTACCTGCGCGACTGCATAGTGCCAACTGTAAGGAGGAATACTGGTCTGTGGCTGTTTTTCATGGTTCAGGCTCCTTAGTTCCAGTGAAACTAAATATTACTCGTACAGCATACAATGACATTCAATTCTGTGCTTCCGAATTTGTGACAACAATTCAGGGAATGCCATTTCTTGTTTCAGCAAGACAATGCCCCCTGTGTACAAAGCGAGGTCCATACAGAAATGGTTTGTCGAGATCGGTGTGGAAGAACTTGACTGGACTGCACAGAGCCCTGACCTCAACCCCATCGAACACCTTTGGGGTGAATTGGAACACCGACTGCGAGCCAGACCTAATCGCCCAACATCAGTGTCCGACCTCACTAATGCCCTTGTGGCTGAATGGAAGAAAGTCCCCTCAGCAATGTTCCAACATCTATAGGAAAGCCTTCCCAGAAGAGTGGAGGCTGTTATAGCAGCAAAGGAGGGACCAACTCCATATTAATGCCCATGATTTTGGAGTTTCGATGTTCGATCAGCAGGTGTCCACATACTTTTGGTCACGTTGTCTCACTGTCTGACTCATTCAGTTATATCCCTGGATATATTTTTTATTTATTCATATTTTTACTCCTTCACATTGATGTCAAAGTTATTAGAGTATAAATGCAAAATGCTAAGTTTAGGATTTGTCTTTTGATTAAACTTACGTTACATCGGTAGCATTTCAGTGTTGACTGATCTTGGATGTAAACCTATAATTTACTGGGATTACTCATAGTGCTCTCATGTACCAAGTTATATCAAGCTAATAAGCCGCAAGACTCTGTAAAAGTGCCCTGGGTATAAACCTGTATTTATACTATGTTAGGAGTTCTCCCTCCCTCTGTCAGCGTCGTAAAGGTTGTTTGTATTCATACAAAAAACCTCTCCTTCCTGTCTCCACCTCCCAACCACAGAAAACAGTAACCTCTCCTTCCTGTCTCCACCTCCCAACCCCAGAGAACAGTAACCTCTCCTTCCTGTCTCCACCTCCCAACCCCAGAGAACAGTAACCTCTCCTTCCTGTCTCCACCTCCCAACCCCAGAGAACAGTAACCTCTCCTTCCTGTTTCCACCTCCCAACCCCAGAGAACAGTAACCTCTCCTTCCTGTTTCCACCTCCCAACCCCAGAGAACAGTAACCTCTCCTTCCTGTCTCCACCTCCCAAACCCAGAGAACAGTAACCTCTCCTTCCTGTCTCCACCTCCCAACCCAAGAGAACAGTAACCTCTCCTTCCTGTTTTCACCTCCCAACCCAAGAGAACAGTAACCTCTCCTTCCTGTCTCCACCTCCCAACCACAGAGAACAGTAACCTCCACTTCCTGTCTCCACCTCCCAACCCCAGAGAACAGTAACCTCTCCTTCCTGTCTCCACCTCCCAACCACAGAGAACAGTAACCTCTCCTTCCTGTCTCCACCTCCCAACCCCAGAGAACAGTAACCTCTCCTTCCTGTCTCCACCTCCCAACCCCAGAGAACAGTAACCTCTCCTTCCTGTTTCCACCTCCCAACCCCAGAGAACAGTAACCTCTCCTTCCTGTTTCCACCTCCCAACCCCAGAGAACAGTAACCTCTCCTTCCTGTTTCCACCTCCCAACCCCAGAGAACAGTAACCTCTCCTTCCTGTCTCCACCTCCCAACCCAAGAGAACAGTAACCTCTCCTTCCTGTCTCCACCTCCCAACCACAGAGAACAGTAACCTCTCCTTCCTGTCTCCACCTCCCAACCCCAGAGAACAGTAACCTCTCCTTCCTGTTTTCACCTCCCAACCCCAGAGAACAGTAACCTCTCCTTCCTGTTTCCACCTCCCAACCCCAGAGAACAGTAACCTCTCCTTCCTGTCTCCACCTCCCAAACCCAGAGAACAGTAACCTCTCCTTCCTGTCTCCACCTCCCAACCCCAGAGAACAGTAACCTCTCCTTCCTGTCTCCACCTCCCAAACCCAGAGAACAGTAACCTCTCCTTCCTGTCTCCACCTCCCAACCACAGAGAACAGTAACCTCTCCTTCCTGTCTCCACCTCCCAACCCCAGAGAACAGTAACCTCTCCTTCCTGTTTTCACCTCCCAACCCCAGAGAACAGTAACCTCTCCTTCCTGTTTCCACCTCCCAACCCCAGAGAACAGTAACCTCTCCTTCCTGTCTCCACCTCCCAAACCCAGAGAACAGTAACCTCTCCTTCCTGTCTCCACCTCCCAACCCAAGAGAACAGTAACCTCTCCTTCCTGTCTCCACCTCCCAACCACAGAGAACAGTAACCTCCACTTCCTGTCTCCACCTCCCAACCCCAGAGAACAGTAACCTCTCCTTCCTGTCTCCACCTCCCAACCCCAGAGAACAGTAACCTCTCCTTCCTGTCTCCACCTCCCAACCCCAGAGAACAGTAACCTCCACTTCCTGTTTCCACCTCCCAACCCCAGATAACAGTAATCTCTCCTTCCTGTTTCCACCTCCCAACCCCAGAGAACAGTAACCTCTCCTTCCTGTTTCCACCTCCCAACCCCAGATAACAGTAACCTCTCCTTCCTGTTTCCACCTCCCAACCCCAGATAACAGTAACCTCTCCTTCCTGTTTCCACCTCCCAACCCCAGAGAACAGTAACCTCTCCTTCCTGTTTCCACCTCCCAACCCCAGAGAACAGTAACCTCCACTTCCTGCTGTCTCCACCTCCCAACCCCAGAGAACAGTAATCTCCCCTTCCTGTCTCCATCTCCCAACCCCAGAGAACAGTAACCTCTCCTTCCTGTTTCCACCTCCCAACCCCAGAGAACAGTAACCTCTCCTTCCTGTCTCCACCTCCCAACCCCAGAGAACAGTAACCTCTCCTTCCTGTTTCCACCTCCCAACCCCAGATAACAGTAACCTCTCCTTCCTGTCTCCACCTCCCAACCCCAGATAACAGTAACCTCTCCTTCCTGTTTTCACCTCCCAACCCCAGATAACAGTAACCTCTCCTTCCTGTTTCCACCTCCCAACCCCAGAGAACAGTAACCTCCACTTCCTGCTGTCTCCACCTCCCAACCCCAGAGAACAGTAACCTCTCCTTCCTGTCTCCATCTCCCAACTCCAGAGAACAGTAACCTCTCCTTCCTGTCTCCACCTCCCAACTCCAGAGAACAGTAACCTCTCCTTCCTGTTTCCACCTCCCAACCCCAGATAACAGTAACCTCTCCTTCCTGTCTCCACCTCCCAACCCCAGATAACAGTAACCTCTCCTTCCTGTTTCCACCTCCCAACCCCAGAGAACAGTAACCTCCACTTCCTGCTGTCTCCACCTCCCAACCCCAGAGAACAGTAACCTCTCCTTCCTGTCTCCATCTCCCAACTCCAGAGAACAGTAACCTCTCCTTCCTGTCTCCACCTCCCAACCCCAGAGAACAGTAACCTCTCCTTCCTGTCCTCATCTCCCAACTCCAGAGAACAGTAACCTCTCCTTCCTGTCTCCATCTCCCAACTCCAGAGAACAGTAACCTCTCCTTCCTGTCTCCACCTCCCAACTCCAGAGAACAGTAACCTCTCCTTCCTGTCTCCACCTCCCAACCCCAGAGAACAGTAACCTCTCCTTCCTGTTTCCACCTCCCAACTCCAGAAAAACAGGAAGGGAAAAACCCAACCTTTATCTACAAAGTCACAGCACAAAGGTGCTCAACTTTATATTGTGATTCAGTGAACGAGCGGCAAATTGAAATCTACTATCTGGCATTTCCATAATTATGTTACATTAGCATATAAACCAAGCATTATATTTGGAAATGCCCCCTTTTGCAACGCTTGCATGACTTATCTCTCACAAAGGATGCTCTGATCCAGAGAAATCCATTTCTTTAGTCATCTTTATATCCTGGGCCTTCAAGGCTCAGTGACTACTCTACTCTACCTCTCTCTCTCTCTCTCTGTGTGTATCTCTCTCTCTCTGTGTATCTCTCTCTCTGTGTATCTCTCTCTGTCTTTCTCTCTCTTTGTCTTTCTCTCTCTTTGTCTTTCTCTCTCTCTCTCTGTCTCTCTCTCTCTCTCGCTCTCTGTCTCTCGCTCTCTGTCTCTCTCTCTCTCTCTCTCTCTCTCTCTCTCTCTCTTTCTCTCTCTCTCTTCCTCTTGTTTCTAACGAGAAATGAGCTGGGAATAATTTGCTCATAGCTCTGATGACTGCATCAAACTACAGCTTGCTGAAGAATGTTTTTATATTTTTCTTTCTCCCAAAAGAAAGTGAGAGAGAGACCTCTCCTCCGTGAGGTTGAGAGGTCGATGAGAGTGTCCTCCTCTCCTCTGTGAGGTCGATGAGAGTGTCCTCCTCTCCTCTGTGAGGTCGATGAGAGCGTCCTCCTCTGTGAGGTCGATGAGAGTGTCCTCCTCTCCTCTGTGAGGTCGATGAGAGTGTCCTCCTCTCCTCTGTGAGGTCGATGAGAGTGTCTTCCTCTCCTCTGTGAGGTCGATGAGAGTGTCCTCCTCTCCTCTGTGAGGTCGATGAGAGTGTCCTCCTCTCCTCTGTGAGGTTGATGAGAGTGTCTTCCTCTCCTCTGTGAGGTCGATGAGAGCGTCCTCCTCTCCTCTGTGAGGTCGATGAGAGTGTCCTCCTCTCCTCTGTGAGGTCGATGAGAGTGTCCTCCTCTCCTCTGTGAAGTCGATGAGAGCGTCCTCCTCTGTGAGGTTGATGAGAGTGTCTTCCTCTCCTCTGTGAAGTCGATGAGAGTGTCCTCCTCTCCTCTGTGAAGTCGATGAGAGCATCCTCCTCTCCTCTGTGAGGTCGATGAGAGTGTCCTCCTCTCCTCTGTGAGGTCGATGAGAGTGTCCCCGTCTCCTCTGTGAGGTCGATGAGAGTGTCCCCGTCTCCTCTGTGAGGTCGATGAGAGTGTCCCCGTCTCCTCTGTGAGGTCGATGAGAGTGTCCCCGTCTCCTCTGTGAGGTCGATGAGAGTGTCCTCCTCTCCTCTGTGAGGTCGATGAGAGCGTCCTCCTCTGTGAGGTCAATGAGAGTGTCCTCCTCTCCTCTGTGAAGTCGATGAGAGTGTCCTCCTCTCCTCTGTGAAGTCGATGAGAGCGTCCCCGTCTCCTCTGTGAGGTCGATGAGAGTGTCCTCCTCTGTGAAGTCGATGAGAGTATCCTCCTCTCCTCTGTGAGGTTGATGAGAGTGTCTTCCTCTCCTCTGTGAGGTCGATGAGAGCGTCCTCCTCTCCTCTATGAGGTCGATGAGAGTGTCCCCGTCTCCTCTGTGAGGTCGATGAGAGCGTCCCCGTCTCCTCAATAGCCTCATCCCACAGAGGAACCACAACTATCCTCTCAGGTTCACTATCGTTGAAGCGTTTAGAAATCTGCCATTTTGAATCACCAGAAAAAAAGAGTTGGATAAAAAAAGTTAAAAAGCCAGATATCAGGGTAGAGTAGTCAGTTTTCAGATACATCATTTACAGCCTCACAGCGATGTGTTACTGAATGTGGGCCAGGGGTTGCAGAGAAACCGACCATAGAGGAGCAAATTGCCCACAGCAGGCGGCCATTGCTGTCTACCGCACTGTCCACAAATGGACCAGTGTTCATTTTTTCAACAAGAATAGTGACTCAAATATTCGTCAAACATCTATTATTTTTCATTAGCAATTTGACGAGGCTAAATATACCCAGAAAAAAAAAACTATAACTAAACGAAAATTAATTTTTAATTTCAGTTGACAAAAACGAGACAAGAAAAAAATGATCTCTGTGACTAAAATCTGACTATTATGTTGACTGAACAAGAGATTTTTTGGAGAGATTGAGAGCTTTTCAGTGATAAGCACAGCACAGATGCCCAGCGCAGTTCTGTTCAGCAGTGGGTAGGATGTGTCCGTCTCCGTTTATAGTCAAACACAGCCTACATCAGCTGGTGAGCTGCAGGGGAGCAAGCATATGGGAAGACAGGCTACATTCCGTCTTCGTTTATAGCCAAACACATTGTGCGGGTGACTCTCAACACATTGTGCAGGTGACTCTCAACACATTGTGCAGGTGACTCTCAACACATTGTGCAGGTGACTCTCAACACATTGTGCAGGTGACTCTCAACACATTGTGCAGGTGACTCTCAACACATTGTGCAGGTGACTCTCAACACATTGTGCAGGTGACTCTCAACACATTGTGCAGGTGACTCTCAACACATTGTGCAGGTGACTCTCAACACATTGTGCAGGTGACTCTCTTGCTTCACCACCAGCCTTCTAGTTAGCAAACCTTTCTTTGCCTCGTTAAGAAATAGAAGCTGCTTTACGAAATAGAAGCAGAAACCTCCCTCTCCTGTCTCCACCTCACAATCCCAGAAAACAGATTTGCAGCATTGAGTTTAATAGTTAAACAACAGTCTAGCTTTGTTTTAGTCTATAGAAACATAGTCTCGCTCAATCCTCCCACTGCATTTCAAATCCAGGTTCTGTTGCCAAAGTAGTCATGACCCGTAATACTGGCACTACATTTCAGTATTTTTATCATGCATTGGCAGAGTGAATTTTACATTTAGAAAAGCATATATGGGGGCTGTTCTAAAATAAGTCTACTTGTGGACCAGACTGTTTAAACATTTAGGCTATACCTTGTTCAATCATGTTACCTCATTAGCTTAGCTACAGTGCTTTCCGGAAAGTATTCAGACGCCTTCAATTTTTTCCACATTTTGTTACGTTACAGCCTTATTCTCAAATATTCTATTCTATTATTTTATTCTAGGTGTCTGGTTAGACTGTAAACTCTCCTTCCAGACTCACATAAAACATCTCCAATCCAAAGTTAAATCTCGAATTGGCTTCCTATTTCGCAAAACAAAGCATCCTTCACTCATGCTGCTAAACATACCCTCGTAAAACTGACCATCCTACCGATCCTCGACTTTGGCGATGTCATTTACAAAATAGCCTCCAACACCCTACTCAATAAATTGGATGCAGTCTATCACAGTGCCATCCGTTTTGTCACCAAAGCACCATATACTACCCACCACTGCGACCTGTACGCTCTCGTTGGCTGGCCCTCGCGTCATACTCGTCGCCAAACCCACTGGCTCCAGGTCATCTACAAGACCCTGCTAGGTAAAGCCCCGCCTTATCTCAGCTCGCTGATCACCATAGCAGCACCCACCCGTAGCACGCGCTCCAGCAGGTATATTTCACTGGTCACCTCCAAAGCCAACTCCTCCTTTGGTCGTCTCTCCTTCCAGTTCTCTGCTGCCAATGACTGGAACGAACTGCAAAAATCTCTGAAACTGGAAACACTTATCTCCCTCACTAACTTTAAGCACCAGCTATCAGAGCAGCTCACAGATCACTGCACCTGTACATAGCCCATCTATAATTTAGCCCAAACAACTACCGCTTCCCCTACTGTATTTATTTATTTATTTATTTATTTATTTTGCACCTTTGCACCCCAGTATTTCTACTTTGTACACGCATCTACTGTCAAATCTACCATTCCAGTGTTTTAATTGCTATATTGTATTTACTTCGCCACCATGGCCTGTTTATTGCCTTTACCTCCCTTATCTCACCTCATTTGCTCACATTGTATATAGACTTATTTTTCTACTGTATTATTGACTGTATGTTTGTTTATTCCATGTGTAACTCTGTGTTGTTGTATGTGTCGAACTGCTTTGCCTTATCTTGGCCAGGTCGCAGTTGTAAATGAGAACTTATTCTCAACTTCCCTACCTGGTTAATTAAAGGAGAAATAAAAAAAAATAAAAAAATGGATTAAATAAATACAAATCCTCAATAATTTACACACAATACCCCATAATGACATCACAATACCCCATAATGACAAAGCAAAAACAGGCTTTTAGAAATGTTTGCATCAGACTGGGGCAAACGTTCACCTTCCAACAGGACAATGACCCTAAGCACACAGCCATGACAACGCAGGAGTGGCTTCGGGACAAGTCTCTGAATGTCCTTGAGTGGCCCAGCCAGAGCCTGGACTTGAACCCGATTGTACATCTCTGGAGAGTCATGGAAATAGCTGTGCAGCGACACTCCCCATCGAACCTGACAGAGCTTGAGAGGATCTGCAGAGAAGAATGGGAGAAGCTCCCCAAATACACCTGTTTCGACCTTGTAGTGTCATATCTTTTAGAAAACTATGTTATTCTTCAACAACACAAACTCCAAAGCAAATCAGGTGAGAAAAAAAGGTTTATTTGAGAACGACAAATCAAGATGTTATGCTGGGAGGTAGATGTTCAGTCTCCCCTGTCCTCAGCTTTTCTCCACCGAACAAAGGAACAGGATGCCATGTATAACCCCCCACCCTAGCCTGGGGTTGACCAATCAGAAGTCCTTGCAGTACAACTTGGCCAATGGCCAAATAACAAGTATCCTGCTCCAGACTCAATGTAAAGAACATTGCACATGTAGCTCTGAATTCAGGAGTGACATTCCACAGATTCTAAACAGATGTTGAACTGAAACCCAACTCCTATTTACAATTCCCTATTGACCATTAGTACTCTAGTTTTTAGTCCTCTCATCCTCTCAAACTCTCAAACTCTGCGTTGTGTATTTATCTTCAACATATTCTTACATACCCAAGAAGACTCGCGGCTGTAATCGCTGCCAAAGTTGCTTCAACAAAGTACTGAGTAAAGGGTCTGAGTACTTATGTAAATGTGATATTTCTGTTTTTATTTTTAATAAATTAGCAACATTTTCCTAAAATATGTTTTTCGCTTTGTCATTATGAGGTATTGTGTGTAGATTGATCATGGGGGGAAAAAAGTATTTAATCAATTTTAGAATAAGGCTGTAACGTAACAAAATGTGGAAAAAGTCAAGAGGTCTGCCTCTCTGACATGTTGAATAAGGAATAACGTCAATCTGCAACGTTCGAGAAAGCTTTTCAACCAGTAGTCTACTGACCGTAGCCCTGGTAACATTACCAGTAATCTACTGAACGTGGCCCTGGTAACATTACCAGTAACCTACTGAACGTGGCCCTGGTAACATTACCAGTAACCTACTGAACGTAGCCCTGGTAACATTACCAGTAACCTACTGAACATGGCCCTGCCTGGTAACATTACCAGTAACCTACTGAACGTGGCCCTGCCTGGTAACATTACCAGTAACCTACTGAACGTGGCCCTGGTAACATTACCAGTAACCTACTGAACGTGGCCCTGGTAACATTACCAGTAACCTACTGAATGTGGCCTGGTAACATTACCAGTAACCTACTGAACGTGGCCCTGCCTGGTAACAATACCAGTAACCTACTGAACGTGGCCCTGGTAACATTACCAGTAACCTACTGAACGTGGCCCTGCCTGGTAACATTACCAGTAACCTACTGAACGTGGCCCTGCCTGGTAACATTACCAGTAACCTACTGAATGTTACCATGGTAACATTACCAGTAACCTACTGAACGTGGCCCTGGTAACATTACCAGTAACCTACTGAATGTTACCATGGTAACATTACCAGTAACCTACTGAATGTGGCCCTGGTAACATTACCAGTAACCTACTGAATGTTACCATGGTAACATTACCAGTAACCTACTGAATGTGGCCCTGGTAACATTACCAGTAACCTACTGAATGTAAACATGGTAACATTACCAGTAGTCTATATGTAAACATTTGTTGACACAGAGTGAAAGGAAAAGGGATGACATTTTTTACATTTACATTTTAGTCATTTAGCAGACGCTCTTATGCAGAGCGACTTACAGTAGTGAATACGTACATTTCATGCATTTTTTTTTTGTTATACTGGCCCCCCGTGGGAATTGAACCCGCAACCCTGGCGTTGCACACACCATGCTGGCATTGCAAACACCATGTTCTACCAACTGAGCCACAGGGATGACAAACAATTTATTTACTCAATTTCTCTTATGACTACACTATATGTGACTGGGTAGATAATTACTCTTGTGACTAAGACTTGGCTCCCGAGTGATTCAGCGGTTTAAGGCGCTGCATCTCATTGCAAGAGGCGTCACAACAGACCCTGGTTTGAATCGAGGCTGTATTACATCCGGCCGTGATTGGGAGTCCCACAAAGCGGCGCGCAATTGGCCCAGTGTTGGCCGGGGCAGGCAGTCATTGTAAATAAGAATTTGTTCTTGACTGACTTGCCTAGTTAAATACTGTCCACAAATGAAGGAGGCCATTTCGTGTCTACCACACTGTCCTCTAATGGAGGAGGCCATTCCGTGTCTACCACACTGTTCTCTAATGGAGGAGGCCATTCCGTGTCTACAACACTGTCCTCTAATGGAGGAGGCCATTCCGTGTCTACCACACTGTCCTCTAATGGAGGAGGCCATTCCGTGTCTACAACACTGTTCTCTAATGGAGGAGGCCATTCCGTGTCTACAACACTGTTCTCTAATGGAGGAGGCCATTCCGTGTCTACAACACTGTCCTCTAATGGAGGAGGCCATTCCGTGTCTACCACACTGTTCTCTAATGGAGGAGGCCATTCCGTGTCTTCCACACTGTCCTCTAATGGAGGAGGCCATTCCGTGTCTACCACACTGTTCTCTAATGGAGGAGGCCATTCCGTGTCTTCCACACTGTCCTCTAATGGAGGAGGCCATTCCGTGTCTACCACACTGTTCTCTAATGGAGGAGGCCATTCCGTGTCTTCCACACTGTCCTCTAATGGAGGAGGCCATTCCGTGTCTACCACACTGTTCTCTAATGGAGGAGGCCATTCCGTGTCTTCCACACTGTCCTCTAATGGAGGAGGCCATTCCGTGTCTGCAACACTGTTCTCTAATGGAGGAGGCCATTCCGTGTCTTCCACACTGTCCTCTAATAGAGGAGGCCATTCCGTGTCTACCACACTGTTCTCTAATGGAGGAGGCCATTCCGTGTCTACAACACTGTCCTCTAATAGAGGAGGCCATTCCGTGTCTACAACACTGTCCTCTAATAGAGGAGGCCATTCCGTGTCTACCACACTGTCCTCTAATGGAGGAGGCCATTCCGTGTCTACCACACTGTTCTCTAATAGAGGAGGCCATTCCGTGTCTACAACACTGTTCTCTAATGGAGGAGGCCATTCCGTGTCTACAACACTGTCCGCCAATGGAGGAGGCCATTCCGTGTCTACAACACTGTCCGCCAATGGAGGACTTCTAGCTTGTGGACTTCTAGCTTAACCACTTCATTCCCCAGCATACCCACACATTGATATAAATATGAATATGTTTCATAACGTTAACAGCTGTGGGAAAACATGTAATTTTTATTTTTAACAACTAAGTGTTGCAATTGAGATGGCATCTAACATAGAACGCCTGTGCTTCAATGCAGAATGTGACTAATTGAGAACACATACTGTAAACAACATTCTCCCTTCCTCTGTCCACATCTCTCTCATACCGTTCTCCCTTCCTCTGTCCACATCTCTCTCATACCGTTCTCCCTTCCTCTGTCCACATCTTTCTCATTCCGTTCTCCCTTCCTCTGTCCACATCTCTCGCATACCGTTCTCCCTTCCTCTGTCCACATCTCTCTCATTCCGTTCTCCCTTCCTCTGTCCACATCTCTCTCATGCCGTTCTCCCTTCCTCTGTCCACATCTCTCTCATACCGTTCTCCCTTCCTCTGTCCACATCTCTCTCATTCCGTTCTCCCTTCCTCTGTCCACATCTCTCGCATACCGTTCTCCCTTCCTCTGTCCACATCTCTCTCATTCCGTTCTCCCTTCCTCTGTCCACATCTCTCTCATACCGTTCTCCCTTCCTCTGTCCACACCTCTCTCATACCGTTCTCCCTTCCTCTGTCCACATCTCTCTCATTCCGTTCTCCCTTCCTCTGTCCACATCTCTCTCATACCGTTCTCCCTTCCTCTGTCCACATCTCTCTCATTCCGTTCTCCCTTCCTCTGTCCACATCTCTCTCATACCGTTCTCCCTTCCTCTGTCCACATCTCTCGCATACCGTTCTCCCTTCCTCTGTCCACATCTCTCTCATACCGTTCTCCCTTCCTCTGTCCACATCTCTCTCATTCCGTTCTCCCTTCCTCTGTCCACATCTCTCTCATACCGTTCTCCCTTCCTCTGTCCACACCTCCCTCATACTGAGATTGAACATGCAGGTTGTCAATAGAAACAACATCTACTTAGTTGTATTCCTCAATGCAAAATCTATGACTCATGAACAACATTCTTCTGTGTCTCTCTCCTAACAGAATGCATATTTCTCAGCTATTTCCTAGTTCTGTATCAATTGGATTCACAATCACAGAGTAAAACATGAAGTATAAAAAACACTGCGAACAGACTATAGTAATAAAAATGACTGCATGAACAGATTGTTAGGCAGCTTTCATTCTCCTGTTTGACTGCTCTGTCTCTCTGTCTCACCCCCCCTTCCTTCCTTCCTTCCTTCCTTCCTTCCTTCCTTCCTTCCTTCCTTCCTTCCCTTCCTTCCTTCCTTCCTTCCTTCCTTCCTTCCTTCCTTCCTTCCTTCCTCCTCCTTCCTTCCTTCCTTCCTCCTTCCTTCCTTCCTTCCTTCCTTCCTTCCCTTCCTTCCTTCCTTCCTTCCTTCCTTCCTTCCTTCCTTCCTTTGTTTTTTATTAATTAATGTATTTATTTACTTCCCTCCCTCCCCAGCCTATGAGCTTAATGAGTGTCTGGACCCAGAGCCGTTCCGTTACGGAGTGGTGGTTGGGGCAGGCTACAACGTGGGCCAGTCCATTGCCTTCGAGTGCCTCCCCGGCTACCAGCTAATGGGACATTCCATCCTGACCTGCGAACACGGGACCACACGCAACTGGGACCGCCCCTTCCCTCGCTGTGAAGGTAACACACTACAGACCCTAACTCTGATTCGCTAGTCTCACCCATACTAACACCTCGTTGGTCCATAATTTGCTAGCACCACCCATACTAACACCCCATTGGTCCAACTACTTCCTGTTCAACTTAGAAAATGGACCTAAGATCAACTTAAAGCACTAACATACCCCTCTTCCTAGAAGCTTTCATAACACAAATTTCCTGTGTCTAGTCTCCTGAACGGTAGTGTCATCATTGCTGGAGGCCTCTGTGCGTAGGTTGGGATGAACTCTTATGAATAATTCAAATTAACCCGCATTAACCACCTCCCATTACTGGACTCGAGGTCTTCAGAGGTATTAATACAAACTACAAGGAGAAAAGAGAACGAAATTGGAAAGAAAGGCCGCAAAAGTATTGTGTCATATAGGGAATAGGTTTCCATTTGGGACACGACCAAAGTCAGGGGAGATAGAGATAAAGTAATGGGTACTCTCTTCTTCGTCTCGCCCTTCACCCACATTCTCACACTCTCTCTGTCAATTATTGAAGAAGGCTGGTAAAATTACAGGCAGGCAGGAGAGGTGACACCCGTGACAGGGGTCCTTGAATGGACGTGTTAGAAGATAGATGGGGTGGAATAACTGAGGAGAGAGAAAGAGGGAGAGAGAGAGAGAAAGAGGGAGAGAGAGAGAAAGAGGGAGAGAGAGAGAGAGAGAGGGAGAGAGAGAGAGAAAGAGGGAGAGAGAGAGAGAAAGAGGGAGGGAGAGAGAGAAAGAGGGAGAGAGAGAGGAGAAAGAGGGAGAGAGAGGGAAAGAAAGAGCGAGAGAGGGAGAGAGAGAGATAGAGGGAGAGAGAGAGAGAGAGAGGGAAAGAAAGAGCGAGAGAGGGAGAGAGAGAGATAGAGCGAGAGAGGGAGAGAGAGAGTGATGGAGCGAGAGAGGGAAAGTGTGTGTGTTTGTTTCTGTGTGTGTATGAGTGGGTGGGTGGGTGTGTGCCTTCGTATGCATGTGAGCATATGTGTGTAACGCCTACGTGTGTGATACACCAACCCATCTCCAGCCCTCCTGTGAGGGTCTCTGACTGTGAATGTAATTGATTTGGCTTTAATACATGATGAGAGGGCAGGAGATACAGAAGGAAGACTGAGATAGACAGAGAGAGAAAGACATTTTGAAATGTCTTTTTTTTTTCTTTTTGGAACTTCTGTGAGTGTAATGTTTACTGTTAATTTTTATTGTTAATTTCACTTTTATTTATTATCTACATCACTTGCTTTGGCAATGTTAACATACGTTTCACATGCCAATAAAGCCCTTAAATTTCATTTAATTGAAATTGAGAGAGAGACAGAGAGAGAGCGAGAGAGATGGGGAGAGAGAGAGACAGAGAGAGAGAGACAGAGAGAGGAAGAGAGAAAGAGAGAAAGAGAGAGAGAGAGAGACAGGGAGAGAGAGAGAGAGAGAGAGAGAGAGAGAGAGAGAGAGAGAGAGAGAGAGAGAGACAGAGAGAGAGAGAGAGAGAGAGAGAGAGAGAGAGAGAGAGAGAGAGAGAGAGAGAGACAGAGAGAGAGAGACAGAGAGAGACAGAGAGATAGGGAAAGAGAGATAAACATAGAGGAAGAGGGAGAGACAGAGAGAGCGAGTGAGACAGAAAGATAGGGAAAGAGATAAACAGAGAGAGAGAGGAAGAGGGAGAGACAGAGAGAGAGAGAGAGAGAGAGAGAGGGAAAGAGAGATAAACAGAGAGGGAGAGACAGAGAGGGAGAGACAGAGAGAGAGAGAGAGAGAGAGAGAGCCCCTCCCTAGCCCACAGACCAGCCCCCCTCTACCCCCTCCAGTCCATAACAGACCAGCCCCCCCCTCTACCCCCTCCAGTCCATAACAGACCAGCCCCCCTCTACCCCCTCCAGTCCATAACAGACCAGCCCCCCCCTCTACCCCCTCCAGTCCATAACAGACCAGCCCCCATCTACCCCCTCCAGTCCATAACAGACCAGCCCCCCCCTCTACCCCCTCCAGTCCATAACAGACCAGCCCCCATCTACCCCCTCCAGTCCATAACAGACCAGCCACCCCCTCTACCCCCTCCAGTCCATAACAGACCAGCCCCCCCTCTACCCCCTCCAGTCCATAACAGACCAGCCCCCCCTCTACCCCCTCCAGTCCATAACAGACCAGCACCCCCTCTACCCCCTCCAGTCCATAACAGACCAGCCCCCCCCTCTACCCCCTCCAGTCCAGAACAGACCAGCACCCCCCTCTACCCCCTCCAGTCCATAACAGACCAGCCCCCCCCTCTACCCCCCTCCAGTCCATAACAGACCAGCCCCCCCCTACCCCCTCCAGTCCATAACAGACCAGCCCCCCCTCTACCCCCTCCAGTCCATAACAGACCAGCCCCCCCCCTACCCCCTCCAGTCCATAACAGACCAGCACCCCCTCTACCCCCTCCAGTCCATAACAGACCAGCCCCCCCTCTACCCCCTCCAGTCCATAACAGACCAGCACCCCCTCTACCCCCTCCAGTCCATAACAGACCAGCCCCCCCTCTACCCCCTCCAGTCCATAACAGACCAGCTCCAGTCCATAACAGACCAGCCCCCCCATCTACCCCCTCCAGTCCATAACAGACCAGCCCCCCTCTACCCCCTCCAGTCCAGAACAGACCAGCCCCCCCCCTACCCCCTCCAGTCCATAACAGACCAGCCCCCCCCTCTACCCCCTCCAGCCCCCCCTCTACCCCCTCCAGTCCATAACAGACCAGCACCCCCCTCTACCCCCTCCAGTCCATAACAGACCAGCCCCCCCTCTACCCCCACCAGCCCCCCCTCTGCCCCCTCCAGTCCAGAAGAAACACTGGCTGACATCGTCCTGTTGATGGACTCAAATGGGAAGTTTGTTCAGGAGAATAAACGTTTCCCTTTGACATAAAAGGAGAAAGGTGTGGTTCCCAACAATGCAGAGTGCCATGGAGCTGCTTGATAAGGCCCATCTCGGGTCCCCAAGCCACATAATCATACACACCGGAAGCAACGACCTGCGTGCTCAGCAGGAGAGGGTGGTGGACTTCACTACGGGGAGCGATTGAGAAGGCCTCCGCAATCTTCCCCAACTCAAGAACCGTGGTGTCAACCCTTATACAGAGGAAGGACTTCCACCCTGTCACAATCCAAAGAATCTCTCCCGGGACTGTGCCCTGCGACCCAATGTACACCTGGCCCACCATCCCATCCTCGATCTGGACTGTCTCTATGACCCAATGTACACCTGGCCCACCATCCCACCCTCGATCTGGACTGTCCCTATGACCCAATGTACACCTGGCCCACCATCCCACCCTCGATCTGGACTGTCTCTATGACCCAATGTACACCTGGCCCACCATCCCACCCTCGATCTGGACTGTCTGTATAACCCAATGTTTACCTGGCCCACCATCCCACCCTCCATCTGGACTGTCTCTATGACCATGTTCACCTGTACAAGGAGACAGGACCCCATCCTTGCCAAGACTCTCAAGGATGTCGCTTTAAACCGCAGCCCGACCTCTCCACTCAGGAACACCGGAGCAATCTCTCCTGGACAACTTTTAGCCTTAACATTCTCCTTCAGCAATGAAGGTGTACATTTTGCCGTTTGGAACATAAACTTTATATTTGACAAATTAGCCTCCTTGGCTAATCTAAAGAAGCATAAGAGCAAACCAGAAATAACAGATAATGAAAAATGGTTTGATAATGATTGCAAAAATCTAAGAAAGTCATTGAGAAAAATATCTAATCAAAAACACAGAGAGCCAGACAACAAAAATATAGGCCTTCAATTTGGGAAACACTGAAGCAATACAAACACATCCTAAGAATAAAGGAACAGCACATTAGAAATCAGCTGGATGGAATTGAGGAATCCATAGAATCAAACCACTTCTGGGAGAATTGGAATAAATTAAACAAACCTCATCAGGAGGAATTGGCTCTCCAACATGGGGATATGTGGAGAAATCACTTGGCAAACCTCTACAGCAATATAACAAAGAGCCCAGAACAAAAAGATATACAAGAAAAATTACAAATCCTTGAATCAGCAGTCAAAGACTATCAGAATCTTGTGGATACCCCAATTACAGAAGAAGAATTATTGTAAAAACGACGCACACTCCAACCCAACAAGGCCTGTGGTGCTGATGGTATTTTAAATGAAATGATCAAATATACAGACCACAAATTCCAATTGGCTATACTCAAACTCTTCAACATTATCCTCACTGCAGGTATTTTCCCCGATATTTGGAACCAGGGATTGATCACACCAAGCTATAAAAATGGAGACAAATATGACCCAACTAATTACAGAGGAATTTGAGTTAACAGCAACTTGGGGAAAATTCTCTGCAGTATTATAAATAGCAGACTACACCATTTCCTTGACGAACACAACGTCCTGAGCAGAAGCCAGATTGGATTTCAAAAAAATTATCGCACAACAGACCACATTTACACATTCTAATTGACAAACAAGTAAACCAAAACAAAGGCAAAATCTAGTCGTGTTTTGGAGATTTCAAGAAAGCATTTGATTCAATTTGGCACAAAGGTCTTTTTTATAAACTAATAGAAAGTGATATTGGAGGGAAAACATATGATGTTATTAAATCAATGTACACTAAAAACAAATGTGCAGTTAAAATTGGCAACAAGCAAACAGACTTCTTCTCTCAGGGACGGGGAGTGAAACAGGGCTGTCCAATAAGTCCAACACTATTTAACATCTACATTAATGAATTGACAAAAACATTAGAAGAATCGGCAGCACCTGGTCTCACCCTACACAACACTGAAATCAAGTGTCTGCTGTACGCAGATGACCTGGTGCTGCTGTCTCCCACTAAGGAGGGTCTGCTGTAGACAGATGACCTGGTGCTGCTGTCTCCCACTAAAGAGGGTCTGCTGTAGACAGATGACCTGGTGCTGCTGTCTCCCACTAAGGAGGGTCTGCTGTAGACAGATGACCTGGTGCTGCTGTCTCCCACTAAGGAGGGTCTGCTGTAGACAGATGACCTGCTGCTGCTGTCTCCCACTAAGGAGGGTCTGCTGTAGACAGATGACCTGGTGCTGCTGTCTCCCACTAAGGAGGGTCTGCTGTACGACAGATGACCTGGTGCTGCTGTTTCCCACTAAGGAGGGTCTGCTGTCTCCCACTAAGGAGGGTCTGCTGTAGACAGATGACCTGCTGCTGCTGTCTCCCACTAAGGAGGGTCTGCTGTAGACAGATGACCTGGTGCTGCTGTCTCCCACTAAGGAGGGGTTACAGCAGCACCCAGATCGTCTTCACAGGTTCTGTCAGACCTGGACTCTGACCGTTAACCACAGGTTCTGTTAGACCTGGACTCTGACCGTTAACCACAGGTTCTGTCAGACCTGGACTCTGACCGTTAACCACAGGTTCTGTCTGGGCTCTGACCGTTAACCACAGGTTCTGTCTGGGCTCTGACCGTTAACCACAGGTTCTGTCTGGGCTCTGACCGTTAACCACAGGTTCTGTCAGACCTGGACTCTGACCGTTAACCACAGGTTCTGTCTGGGCTCTGACTGTTAACCACAGGTTCTGTCTGGGCTCTGACCGTTAACCACAGGTTCTGTCTGGGCTCTGACCGTTAACCACAGGTTCTGTCAGACCTGGGCTCTGACCGTTAACCACAGGTTCTGTTAGACCTGGGCTCTGACCGTTAACCACAGGTTCTGTCAGACCTGGGCTCTGACCGTTAACCACAGGTTCTGTCTGGGCTCTGACCGTTAACCACAGGTTCTGTCAGACCTGGACTCTGACCGTTAACCACAGGTTCTGTCTGGGCTCTGACTGTTAACCACAGGTTCTGTCTGGGCTCTGACCGTTAACCACAGGTTCTGTCAGACCTGGACTCTGACCGTTAACCACAGGTTCTGTTAGACCTGGGCTCTGACTGTTAACCACAGGTTCTGTCTGGGCTCTGACCGTTAACCACAGGTTCTGTCTGGGCTCTGACCGTTAACCACAGGTTCTGTCAGCCCTGGGCTCTGACCGTTAACCACAGGTTCGGTTAGACCTGGGCTCTGACCGTTAACCACAGGTTCTGTCAGACCTGGGCTCTGACCGTTAACCACAGGTTCTGTTAGACCTGGACTCTGACCGTTAACCACAGGTTCTGTCAGACCTGGACTCTGACCGTTAACCACAGGTTCTGTCTGGGCTCTGACCGTTAACCACAGGTTCTGTCTGGGCTCTGACCGTTAACCACAGGTTCTGTCTGGGCTCTGACCGTTAACCACAGGTTCTGTCAGACCTGGACTCTGACCGTTAACCACAGGTTCTGTCTGGGCTCTGACTGTTAACCACAGGTTCTGTCTGGGCTCTGACCGTTAACCACAGGTTCTGTCTGGGCTCTGACCGTTAACCACAGGTTCTGTCAGACCTGGGCTCTGACCGTTAACCACAGGTTCTGTCAGACCTGGGCTCTGACCGTTAACCACAGGTTCTGTCAGACCTGGGCTCTGACCGTTAACCACAGGTTCTGTCTGGGCTCTGACCGTTAACCACAGGTTCTGTTAGACCTGGGCTCTGACCGTTAACCACAGGTTCTGTCAGACCTGGACTCTGACCGTTAACCACAGGTTCTGTCTGGGCTCTGACTGTTAACCACAGGTTCTGTCTGGGCTCTGACCGTTAACCACAGGTTCTGTTAGACCTGGGCTCTGACCGTTAACCACAGGTTCTGTTAGACCTGGACTCTGACCGTTAACCACAGGTTCTGTTAGACCTGGGCTCTGACCGTTAACCACAGGTTCTGTCAGACCTGGGCTCTGACCGTTAACCACAGGTTCTGTCAGACCTGGGCCCTGACCGTTAATCACAGGTTCTGTCAGACCTGGACTCTGACCGTTAACCACAGGTTCTGTCTGGGCTCTGACCGTTAACCACAGGTTCTGTCTGGGCTCTGACCGTTAACCACAGGTTCTGTCAGACCTGGGCTCTGACCGTTAACCACAGGTTCTGTCTGGGCTCTGACCGTTAACCACAGGTTCTGTCAGACCTGGGCTCTGACCGTTAACCACAGGTTCTGTTAGACCTGGGCTCTGACCGTTAACCACAGGTTCTGTTAGACCTGGGCTCTGACCGTTAAGCTAAAAAGAACAAATATAATGATATTCCAAAAAAGGTCCGGAAATCAGAATGACAAATATAAATTCTATTTGGACACAGTTCTTTTAGAACACACCAAAAACTACACGTATCTGGGACTAAATATCAGCAACACAGGTAGCTTTCACAGGGCTGTGAACGAGCTGAGAGACAAAGCAAGAAGAGCATTCTATGCCATTAAAAGGAACATTAAAATCGAAATTCCAATTAGAATCTGGCTCAAAATGTTCCAATCGGTTATAGAACCAATTGCTCTATATGGCAGTGAAGTATGGTGTCCAGTCTCTAACAATGAATTTACCAAATGGGACAAACATCCAATCGAAATACTGCGTGCAGAGTTTTGCAAGACTGTATTGCAAGTACAAAGAAAAACTCCAATAAACACATGTAGAGCAGAATTGGGCCAATAACCCCTCCTCATTCGAATAGAAAAAAGAGCCATCAAATTTTACAACCGTCTAAAAACAAGTGACCCCAAAACATTCCATCACAGCTCTACAACGTCAAGAGATGAAACCAGAGAAGAGACCAGGATTGACACCCCCGACAACATCATCATCCACACTGGCACAAACAACCTTCATGCCAAAGGTGAAAATGTATCTGGGGCAATGAGAAGAGTGGCAGAACGGGCACAGGCTATGTTCCCAACAACCAAAAGAGTTGTGTCCACCCTCCTACCAAGAAAATACTTCGCAGGACAGTTGATGGACAATATAAATCCAACAGATCACTGTGGACTGAGCCTCACTGCTCAACGTCAGAACGGCTCACCACCCCACTCTGACATGTCAACACTTATACCATAATGTACATCTGGATCAGGACAGTATCAGAACCTTTGCTAAGGACCTAAAAGATGCTACACTTGGCAGGGACCCACACACCCATCACCCCAGCAACAGAGGTCCCCCGCCTCACCTTCTGAAACAACAGTACCTCCACCATCCCCAGGAGAAAAGAGCCAGACACGGCTTATTACAACACAGCTCTACTAGACCCCATCACAACACAGCTCTACTAGACCCCATTACAACACAGCTCTACTAGACCCCATTACAACACAGCTCTACTAGACCCCATTACAACACAGCTCTACTAGACCAGGCCCATTACAACACAGCTCTACTAGACCAGGCCCATTACAACACAGCTCTACTAGACCAGGCCCATTACAACACAGCTCTACTAGACCCCATTACAACACAGCTCTACTAGACCAGGCCCATTACAACACAGCTCTACTAGACCAGGCCCATTACAACACAGCTCTACTAGACCCCATTACAACACAGCTCTACTAGACCCCATTACAACACAGCTCTACTAGACCCCATTACAACACAGCTCTACTAGACCAGGCCCATTACAACACAGCTCTACTAGACCAGGCCCATTACAACACAGCTCTACTAGACCCCATTACAACACAGCTCTACTAGACCAGGCCCATTACAACACAGCTCTACTAGACCCCATTACAACACAGCATGTATCATTCACATCGTCCTGTGAGAGTCAGAGACGAGGGGTAGGAGGAAGGAGGGTTGGAGGTTCCTGTGGGGTCAGAGCCGAGGGGTAGAGGAAGGAGGGTTGGAGGTTCCTGTGGGGTCGGGGACGAGGGGTAGGAGGAAGGAGGGTTGGAGGTTCCTGTGGGGTCGGGGACGAGGGGTAGGAGGAAGGAGGGTTGGAGGTTCCTGTGGGGTCGGGGACGAGGGGTAGGAGGAAGGAGGGTTGGAGGTTCCTGTGGGGTCGGGGAAGAGGGGTAGGAGGAAGGAGGGTTGGAGGTTCCTGTGGGGTCAGAGACGAGGGGTAGGAGGAAGGAGGGTTGGAGGTTCCTGTGGGGTCGGGGACGAGGGGTAGGAGGAAGGAGGGTTGGAGGTTCCTGTGGGGTCAGAGACGAGGGGTAGGAGGAAGGAGGGTTGGAGGTTCCTGTGGGGTCAGGAGACGAGGGGTAGGAGGAAGGAGGGTTGGAGGTTCCTGTGGGGTCGGGGACGAGGGGTAGGAGGAAGGAGGGTTGGAGGTTCCTGTGGGGTCGGGGACGAGGGGTAGGAGGAAGGAGGGTTGGAGGTTCCTGTGGGGTCGGGGACGAGGGGTAGGAGGAAGGAGGGTTGGAGGTTCCTGTGGGGTCGGGGACGAGGGGTAGGAGGAAGGAGGGTTGGAGGTTCCTGTGGGGTCGGGGACGAGGGGTAGGAGGAAGGAGGGTTGGAGGTTCCTGTGGGGTCGGGGACGAGGGGTAGGAGGAAGGAGGGTTGGAGGTTCCTGTGGGGTCGGGGACGAGGGGTAGGAGGAAGGAGGGTTGGAGGTTCCTGTGGGGTCGGGGACGAGGGGTAGGAGGAAGGAGGGTTGGAGGTTCCTGTGGGGTCGGGGACGAGGGGTAGGAGGAAGGAGGGTTGGAGGTTCCTGTGGGGTCGGGGACGAGGGGTAGGAGGAAGGAGGGTTGGAGGTTCCTGTGGGGTCGGGGACGAGGGGTAGGAGGAAGGAGGGTTGGAGGTTCCTGTGGGGTCGGGGACGAGGGGTAGGAGGAAGGAGGGTTGGAGGTTCCAGTGGAGTCTGTTCTTCCATGGTTGTCACATTGTCACACAGCTAGTGTCATCTACTGTCCAGCAACACTATTATCCCCTAACACACACACACACACACACACACACACCACACACACACACACACACACACACACACACACACACACACACACACACACACACACACACACATCCATCTCTCTAGCACTTCCCACCCTCTGTCCCCAGACCCTTGTAAAATCCTCCTCACCCCTCCATCCCTCCATCCCTCCCTCCAAAGACCC
>NC_138304.1:106346097-106383597 GCF_965601325.2 Salmo salar
ACCATGTTACCCTGTTACCATGTTACCCTGTTACCCTGTTACCCTGCTACCATGTTGCCCTTCTACCATGTTACCCTGTTACCCTGCTACCATGTTACCCTGCAACCATGTTACCCTGTTACCATGTTACCATGTTAACCTGTTACCCTGTTACCATGTTAACCTGTTACCCTGCTACCATGTTACCCTGTTACCATGTTGCCCTGCTACCATGTTGCCTTGTTACCCTGCTACCATGTTGCCCTGCTACCATTTTGCCCTTCTACCATGTTACCCTGTTACCATGTTACCATGTTAACCTGTTACCCTGTTACCATGTTAACCTGTTACCCTGATACCATGTTACCCTGTTACCATGTTACCCTGTTACCCTTGTACCCTGCTACCATGTTACCCTGTTACCCTGCTACCATGTTACCCTGCTACCATGTTGCCCTGCTACCATGTTGCCCTGCTACCATGTTACCATGTTAACCTGTTACCCTGTTACCCTGTTAACCTGTTACCCTGTTAACCTGTTACCCTGTTGCCATGTTGCCCTTCTGCTACCATGTTAACCTGTTACCCTGTTACCCTGTTACCATGTTGGCCATGTTACCCTGCTACCATGTTAACCTGTTACTCTGCTACCATGTTAACCTGTTACCCTGCTACCTATCTACAGACAGGCTAGAAATGTTCTCACAATAAAATAAACAATTGCATTACATTTCTCCTCCCTGTTGCATACAACACGCTTCCATTCCCCCTTGTCACAAGGCAACTTAGGGCCGACTGAAGATGCGACTGTCAACTCTGTTATGGTCAACCCTACTTTATAAGGCACTTATAATACTATTTTTTCTTTTACTTAGATTATAAAACGTGTTTTTTTTTTTAATAATGAACATGTACTCTTATATGACAGAGTGTTAAAAAAATAGGTGAAATCAAGCGTTTTTCTTGACCAAGTTCTCAAAAGGCACCGAATTGGTGGAACGACTCCACTGCTGTTACTGAGTGACTTGATTGTGTTTGTGACGGCGGTGGGCTTGCTTGGCTATAGCACTGTGGTCATGCATCCCAAATGGCACCCTCTTCCCTACACGGTGCACTACTTTTGACCAGGGGCAAAAGGGTAGTAGTGCACTACGTAGGGGATAAGGTGCTATTATGGGACTAACCCTGTGAATTAGCTCTCTCCAGCCCGGTGTAGTCTCGGATGCACACACACACACGCGCGCGAGCGCGCACACACACACACCACACACACACACACACACACACACACACACACACACACCACACACACACACACACACACACACACACACACACACACAGACAGCTAAAGACAGTTGGTTTTAGAGCTGAATGGCTGACAAGGAATCTGGTCGTCTGATATATGGGCTGCCACGGACCCCTTTTAACCTCTGACCCCTCACCTGTCACCCCTCAGGGATGGCCCCCAGGAGACAGCCAGGAAGCTAGGTGTGTTTACGGACGGTGAGCCCAACGAACCCGCCAGCAGCACATCCAATCAGGTCCTAGTTCGTTTCCGTAGCAACACTGAGAAAGGTGGACTGTTCCGAATCAACTATCAAGGTATGTAGAGTATCATCTCTCTCTCTCTCTCTCTCTCTCTCTCTCTCTCTCTCTCTCTCTCTCTCTGTCTGTCTCTCTCTGTCTCTCTCTCTCTCTCTCTCTCTCTCTCTGTCTCTCTCTCTCTCTCTGTCTCTGTCTCTCTCTGTCTCTCTCTCTCTTGCTCTCTCTCTCTCGCTCTACATGTCTCTCTCTCTCTCTCTCTCGCTCTCTCTCTCGCTCTACATATCTCACACTCTCTGTCACTCAATTCAATTTTAATTGAAGAGCTTTATTGGCATGGGAAACATTTGTTAACATTGCCAAAGCAAGTGAAGTAGATTATTTTTTATTCATTTTTTATTTTGGACTGTTTATTTATTTATTTTATTTTATTTCACCTTTATTTAACCAAGTAGGCAAGTTGAGAACAAGTTCTCATTTACAACTGCGACCTGGCCAAAATAAAGCAAAGCAGTTCGACACGTACTACAACACAGAGTTACACATGGAATAATCAAATGTACAGTCAATAATATAGTTGAAAAAGTCTATATACAGTGTGTGCAAATGAGGTAAGGGAGGTAAGGCAATAAATAGGCCATGGTGGGGAAGTAATTACAATATACCAATTAAACACTGGAATGGTAGATGTGCAGAAGATGAATGTGCAAGTAGAGATAATGGGGGGCAAAAGAGCAAGTTGAATAAATTAATACGGTATGGGGATGAGGTAGTTAGATAGATGGGCTGTTTACAGATGGGCTATGTACAGGTGCAGTGAGCTGCTCTGACAGCTGGTATTTAAAGCTAGTGAGGGAGATATGAGTCTCCAGCTTCAGAGATTTTTTGCAGTTCGTTCCAGTCATTGGCAGCAGAGAACTGGAAGGAAAGGCGGCCAAAGGAGGAATTGGCTTTGGGGATGACCAGTGAGATATACCTGCTGCAGTGCATGCTACGGGTGGGTGCTGCTATGGTGACCAGTGAGCTGAGAGAATGCGGGGCTTTACCTAGCAAAGACTTGTAGATGACCTGGAGCCAGTGGGTTTGGTGACGAATATGGAGCGAGGGCCAGCCAACGAGAGCATACAGGTCGCAGTGGTGGGTAGTATTTGGGGCTTTGGTGACAAAACAGATGGCACTGTGATGGAATGCATTCAATTTGTTGACTAGAGTGTTGGAGACTATTTTGTAAATGACATCGCCGAAGTCGAGGATCGTTAGGATGGTCAGTTTTACGAGGGAATGTTTGGCAGCATGAGTGAAGGATGCTTTTTTCTGAAAAAGGAAGCCAATTCTAGATTTAATTTTGGATTGGAGATGCCTAATGTGGCTCGCGGCCACGACGTAGGCCCAAGAAGCAGCCCCCCCAAAAAAATTGCGGGGGGGGTGTGGCACACGGGGTGGTCTGCGACGCTGAGGGGTGAGTTAGAGACCATGGAGGAGTGGTTGGCGAAATGTTAGGAGAGTGAAGCTGTTGGTTTGGCTGGGGAGGCATTCGCCCTGAGGAGCGTGTTAGCCGTCCGATGCCAACTGTATTCATCCTGAGTCTTACAACAGCGGCCTTCTGAGTCAATTGGAGGTGTAAAACTGTAGTTTTGGCAAGTTGGTTAGGACATCTACTTTGTGCATGACACAAGTCATTTGGCCAACAATTGTTTACAGACAGATTATTTCACCTATAATTCATTTATCACAATTCCAGTGGGTCAGAAGTTTACATACACTAAGTTGACTGTGCCTTCAAACAGCTTGGAAAATTCCAGAAAATGATGTCATGGCTTTAGAAGCTTCTGATTGGCTTATTGACATCATTTGAGTCAATTGGAGGTGTACCTGTGGATGTATTTCAAGGCCTACCTTCAAACTCAGTGTCTCTTTGCTTGACATCATGGGAAAATCAAAAGACATCAGCCAAGACCTCCTGAAAAAAATATATATATATATTGTAGGACTCCACAAGTTTGGTTCATCCTTGGGAGAAATTTCCAAATACCTGAAGGTACCACGTTCATCTGTACAAACAATAGTACGCAAGTATAAACACCATGGGACCACGCAGCCGTCATACCGCTCAGGAAGGAGATGCATTCTGTCTCCTAGAGATGAACATACTTTGGTGCGAAAAGTGCAAATCAATCCCAGAAGGCATTTCTAAATTTAATTTTGGATTGGAGATGGCTTATGTGAGTCTGGAAAGAGAGTTTATAGTCTAGCCAGACACCTAGGTATTTGTAGTTGTTAGTTAGAACCGCCCCTAATAGTGATGCTAGTTGGGCGGGTGGGTGCGGGCAGCGAATGGTTGAAAAGCATTTGGTTTTACTAGCGTTTAAGAGCAGTTGGAAGCCACGGAAGGAGTGTTGTATGGCATTGAAGTTTGTTTGGAGGTTAGTTGTATACAGAATGGTGTCGTCTGTGTAGAGGTGGATCAGAGAATCACCAGCAGCAAGAGCAACATCATTGATATATACAGAGAAAAGAGTCGGCTCGAGAATTGAGCCCTGTGGCACCCCCATTGAGACTACCAGAGGTCCGGACAACAGGCCCTCTGATTTGACACACTGAACTCTATCAGAGAAGTAGTTGGTGAACCAGGCGAGGCAGTCATTAGAGAAACCAAGGCTGTTGAGTCTGCCGATAAGAATGCGGTGATTGACAGAGTCGAAAGCCTTGGCCGGGTCGATGAAGACGGCTGAACACTATTGTCTTTTATCGATGGCGCTTATGATATCGTTTAAGACCTTGAGCGTGGCTGAGGTGCACCCATGACCAGCTCGGAAAATGGATTGCACAGCGGAGAAGGTACGGTAGGATTCTAAATGGTCGGTGATCTGTTTATTAACTTGGCTTTCGAAAACTTTAGAAAAGCAGGGCAGGATGGATATAGGTCTGTAACAGTTTGGGTAAAGAGTGTCTCCCCCTTTGAAGAGGGGGATGACCGCGGTAGCTTTCCAATCTTTTGGGATCTCAGACGATACGAAAGAGAGGTTGAACAGACTGGTAATAGAGGTTGCAATAATGGTGGCGGATCATTTTAGAAAGAAAGGGTCCAGATTGTCTAGCCCAGCTGATTTGTACGGGTTCAGGTTTTGCAGCTCTTTCAGAACATCAGCTCTCTGGATTTGGGTGAAGGAGAAGCAGGGGGGGGGGGCTTGGGCAAGTAGCTGCAGGGGGTGCGGAGCTGTTGGCCGGGGTTGGGGTAGCCAGGAGGAAAGCAAGGCCAGCCGTTGAGAAATGCTTATTGAAATTCTCGATTATAGTGGATTTATCGGTGGTTACAGTGTTTCCTAGCCTCAGAGCAGTGGGCAGCTGGTAGGAGGTGCTCTTATTCTCCATGGACTTTACAGTGTCCCAAAACTTTTTGGAGTTAGAGCTACAGGATGCAAATTTCTGTTTGAAAAAGCTAGTCTTTGCTTTCCTGACTGACTGCGTGTATTGGTTCCTGACTTCCCTGAAAAGTTGCATATTGCGGGAACTATTCGATATTCGATGTTCGATGACTATTCGATATTCGATGCAGTCCGCCACAGGGTGTTTGTGTGCTGTTCGAGGGCAGTCAGGTCTGGAATGAACCAAGGGCTATATCTGTTCTTAGTTCTACTATTTTTGAAAGGGGCATGCTTATTTAAGATGGTGCAGAAATTACTTTGAATGGACGAACAGGCATCCTCTACTGACGGGATGAGGTCAATATCCTTCCAGGAAACCCAGGTCGATTAGAAAGGCCTGTTCGCTGAAGTGTTTTAGGGAGCGTTTGACAGTGATGAGGGGTGGTGGTTTGACCGCGGACCCATAACGGACGCAGTCAATGATCGCTGAGATCCTGATTGAAAACAGCGGAGTTGTATTTGGATAATATACATAAAAAATGTACTGTAAACATTACACTTCATAACACACATAGTATGTCTATATACAGTGTTGTAATTAAGTCCAAAAGGGAATATAAATAAACATAAATATGGGTTGTATTTACAGTAGTGTTTGTTATCTCTCTCTAGCGTACACACTCCAGTTCTGCCTGCCTCCCCCTATCATACCCAATGCTGACATCTTAATGGCCAGCAAGGAATTTAAAATTGGTAAGTCAACATGCACACACACACACACACACTCACACCTCCCATACTTTCCAGCGTTGAGGAGAGACGGCTCCTCCATAGCAAGGACTACACATCCAATTGGGCCATGGCTGATTCACTGCCAAACTACAGTATCCAGAGGGCCATGGGTGAACAGGAAATTAATAATGATGACCCAAACAGAACAAGAGGAGATTATGTTGCATTTGAAATGATAGATCACATTTAGGTTTGCATCCCAAATGAAACTCTATTCCCTATATAGTGCACTACTTTAGACCAGAGCCCTATGGACCCTATTCCCTATATAGTGCACTACTTTAGACCAGAGCCCTATGGACCCTATTCCCTATATAGTGCACTACTTTAGACAAGAACCCTATGGCACCCTATTCCCTATATATAGTGCACTACTTTTGACCAGTGCCCTATAGCACCCTATTCCCTATATAGTGCACTACTTTAGACCAGAGCCCTATGGAACCCTATTCCCTACATAGTGCACTACTTTAGACCAGAGCCCTATGGAACCCTATTCCCTACATAGTGCACTACTTTAGACCAGAGCCCTATGTCACCCTATTCCCTATATAATACACTACTTTAGACCAGAGCCCTATGGAACCCTATTCCCTATATAGTGCACTACTTTAGACCAGAGCCCTATGTCACCCTATTCCCTACATAGTGCACTACTTTAGACCAGAGCCCTATGTCACCCTATTCCCTACATAGTGCACTACTTTAGACCAGAGCCCTATGTAACCCTATTCCCTATATAATACACTACTTTAGACCAGAGCCCTATGGCACCCTATTCCCTATATAGTGCACTACTTTAGACCAGAGTCCTATGGAACCCTATTCCCTATATAGTGCACTACTTTAGACCAGAGCCCTATGGAACCCTATTCCCTACATAGTGCACTACTTTAGACCAGAGCCCTATGGAACCCTATTCCCTACATAGTGCACTACTTTAGACCAGAGCCCTATGGAACCCTATTCCCTACATAGTGCACTACTTTAGACCAGAGCCCTATGTCACCCTATTCCCTATATAATACACTACTTTAGACCAGAGCCCTATGTCACCCTATTCCCTATATAATACACTACTTTAGACCAGAGCCCTATGGAACCCTATTCCCTATATAATACACTACTTTAGACCAGAGCCCTATGTCACCCTATTCCCTATATAATACACTACTTTAGACCAGAGCCCTATGGAACCCTATTCCCTATATAGTGCACTACTTTAGACCAGAGCCCTATGTCACCCTATTCCCTACATAGTGCACTACTTTAGACCAGAGCCCTATGTAACCCTATTCCCTATATAATACACTACTTTAGACCAGAGCCCTATGGCACCCTATTCCCTATATAATACACTACTTTAGACCAGAGACCTATGGAACCCTATTCCCTACATAGTGCACTACTTTAGACCAGAGCCCTATGGAACCCTATTCCCTACATAGTGCACTACTTTAGACCAGAGCCCTATGGAACCCTATTCCCTACATAGTGCACTACTTTAGACCAGAGCCCTATGTCACCCTATTCCCTACATAGTGCACTACTTTAGACCAGAGCCCTATGTCACCCTATTCCCTACATAGTGCACTACTTTAGACCAGAGCCCTATGTCACCCTATTCCCTACATAGTGCACTACTTTAGACCAGAGCCCTATGGAACCCTATTCCCTACATAGTGCACTACTTTAGATCAGAGCCCTGTGGAACCCTATTCCCTACATAGTGCACTACTTTAGACCAGAGCCCTATGGAACCCTATTCCCTACATAGTGCACTACTTTAGACCAGAGCCCTATGGAACCCTATTCCCTACATAGTGCACTACTTTAGACCAGAGCCCTATGTAGACATTGAGAGAGACAGATAAAAGATGGGGCCTCACATTATGGATTGATATGGAATGTTTCTCCTTTTCAGTTCGTGTGGATTAAATAATGAAGACAAATTCACAGAAGTTACTCTCTCTATCGCCCCCCGTCCTCCCCCTCCAGGTGACATAGTGCGCTACAGGTGTCTGCCAGGGTACCAGTTGAGTGGGAACAACATTCTGACCTGTCGTCTGGGGACTCACCTGGAGTTTCAGGGGCCTCCACCCTCCTGTGAAGGTAAGAGGACTTTTCCTGATCTGCCTTTAATAGGATCAATTAACACGATTACATGCACAGGGGGTGACCTGATTCTAGATCAATTAACACGATTACATGCACAGGGGTGACCTGATTCTAGATCAATTAAACGATTACATGCACAGGGGTGACCTGATTCTAGATCAATTAACACGATTACATGCACAGGGGTGACCTGATTGTAGATCAATTAAACGATTACATGCACAGGGGTGACCTGATTCTAGATCAATTAACACGATTACATGCACAGGGGTGTCCTGATTGTAGATCAATTAACATGATTACATGCACAGGGGTGACCTGATTGTAGATCAATTAACACGATTACATCCACAGGGGTGACCTGATTGTAGATCAGCACTGATCTACTCTGACACTTATATGACCTACCGCCTTGGAGCCCCTTCACACCAAGGCGTTTTTACATCACTAAATATATTTTTCTCCAGAGGATACATATTGTCAGAGTGCATCAGACATGGGTAATAATTTCTGACATAGTATATATATATATATATATTTGTTTCCCATTGGTACCCATGTGCCCTGCATTTTAAACGCAAATAAATATTTCATTGATGTACGTGGAACATTTGGTTGGAAGATTGAGTTACAAACCAATATCTCACTGTGCAGGTGGATCAAAGAGCATCAATTCATCACACCTGACCCCATCTTAAGCTGTCTCATAAAAACCTTACAACACATGTGCGCGCTCTCTCTCAACACTTGCTCTCTCTCTCTCTCTCTCTCTCTCTCTCTCTCACAACACTTGCTCTCAGTCTCGGTCTCTTTTCAAGCTGCTTTATTGGCATGGGAAACAAATGTTAACATTGCCAAGCAAGTGGAGTAGATTATATACACAAGTGAAATACACAATAAAAATGAACAGTAAACATTACACACTTGATCTCTCTCTCTCTCTCTCGCTCTCTCTCTCTCTCTCTCTCTCTCTGTGTTGTGTCTCATGAGAGTGGAGGAGACTGTTGAGTTGTCATACACGCCGTAAAGTCAACCTCCCCAAGGACCCAATGATAGCCTTGTTCCTACAATACTAAGGTGTGATAATGGGGAGAATGCTTCCTCAGGGAGCCACTCAGTGGCTCAATGACAGTAAACATTACACACTTGCTCTCTCTCTCTCTCTCTCTCTCTCTCTCTCTCTCTCTCTCTCTCTCTCTCTCTCTCTCTCTCTCTCTCTCTCTCTCTCCTCTCTCTCTCTCTCTCTAGTTTGAGTTGCCTGTCTTTCTGTCTTTCTCTTATGGCCTCTCTCTCTCTTTATCTCTCACTATATACAGTGCATTCAGAAAGTTCTCAGACCCCTTGACTTTTTCCACGTTGGCACATTTAAAAGGTTGGCACTTTTATAAAAAGTTGAAAACAGAACTACCTAATTTACATAAGTATTCAGACCTTTTGCTATCAGACTCATTATTGAGCTCAGGTGCATCCTGTTTCCATTGATCATCCTTGAGATGTTTCTACAACTTGATTGAAGTCCATCTGTGGTAAATGAAATTGATTGGACATGATTTGGAAAGACACACACCTGTCTATATAAGGTCCCACAGTTGACAGTGCATGTCAGAGCAAAAACCAAGCCATGAGGTCGAAGGAACTGTCCGTAGAGCTCAGAGACAGGATTGTGTCGAGGAACAGATCTGGGGAAGGGTACCAAAAACTCTATGCAGCATTGAAAGGTCCCCAAGAACAGTGGCCTCCATCATTATTAAATGGAAGAAGTTTGGAACCACCAAGACTCTTCCTTGAGCTTAACAGCCCGCTTGGAGTTTGCCAAAAGGCACCTAAAGGACTCTCAAGCCAAGAGACACAAGATTCTCTGGTCTGATGAAACCAAGATTGAACGCTTTGGTCTGAATGCTGAGTGTCACATCTGGACGAAACCTGGCACCAACCCTACGGTGAAGCATGGTGGTGGCAGCATTATGCTGTGGGGATGTTTTTCAGCGTTAGGGACTGTGAGACTAGTCAGGATCGAGGGAAACATGAACGGAGCAAAGTACAGAGAGATCCTTGATGAAAACCTGCTCCAGAGCGCTCAGGATCTCAGACTGGGGCGAAGGTTCACCTTCCAACAGGACAACGACCCTAAGCACACAGCCAAGACAACGCAGGAGTGGCTTCAGTCTCTGAATGTCCTTGAGTGGCCCAGCCAGAGCCCAGACTTGAACTCGATCAAATATCTCTGGAGAGACCTGAAAATAGCTGTGCAGCGACGCTCCCCATCCAACCTGACAGAGCTTGAGAGGATCTGCAGAGAAGAATGGTAGAAACTCCCCAAATACAGGTGTGCCAAGCTTGTAGCGTCATAACCAAGAAGACTTGAGGCTAGAATCGCTGCCAAAGGTGCTTCAACAAAATACTGAGTAAAGGGTCTGAATACTTATGTAAATGTCATATTTATTTTATTATTATTTTTATAAATTTGCAAACATTTCTAAAAAAAAACTATTTTTTATTTGTCATTATATAGTATTGTGTGTAGATTGATGAGGGGAAAAAACAATTTCATCAATTTTAGAATAAGGCTGTAATTTAACAAAATGTGGAAAAAGTCAAGGGGTCTAAATACTTTCCGAACTGTGTCTCTTCCTTTCTCCCTTCATATTCCCCTCACCTCACCAGCAGGATGTCAGCTTTTATAAAAACCTCATGAAACATGGGCAACATATCATTAATTAAATTCATGTTAATCTGGAGAAAAATGCAAATGCTCTCAGCATGTGGGAAATAGGGAGAAGAGAACGGATGGTGAGAGAAAGAAAGAACGAGAGAGGGAGAGAGAGTGGGACAGAAACAAAGAGAGGGAGAGAGAGTGGGACTGAAACAGAGAGAGGGAGCAGAGTGGGACAGACACAGAGAGAGGGAGCAGAGTGGGACAGACACAGAGAGACAGAGTGGGACAGAAACAGAGAGAGGGAGCAGAGTGGGACAGACACAGAGAGACAGAGTGGGACAGAAACAGAGAGAGGGAGCAGAGTGGGACAGAAACAGAGAGAGGGAGCAGAGTGGGACAGAAACAGAGAGAGGGAGCAGAGTGGGACAGACACAGAGAGACAGAGTGGGACAGAAACAGAGAGAGGGAGCAGAGTGGGACAGAAACAGAGAGAGGGAGCAGAGTGGGACAGAAACAGAGAGAGGGAGAGAGTGGGACAGAAATAGAAAGAGGGAGCAGAAAGACTGTGCGGCAAAAGGCTTGTGCCTCCTCACCCTTCATGTTGTCATTCATCTGGCCTGCTAATAGTTTCCCCTGTGGTGAAGGGAACCTTTATACCCAGGGCCAACAGTTCCAGCTGACACAGTCCTCAACCTGTCACTCAGAGAGAGAGGTGGGGGAGAGGGAAGGAGAGAGACAGAGAGGTGGGGAGAAGGAAGGAGAGAGAGAGAGCGGTGGGGGAGAGGGAAGGAGAGAGAGAGTGGTGGGGGAGAAGTAAGGAGAGAGAGGGAGAGAGGTGGGGGAGAGGGAAGGAGAGGGAGAGAGAGGTGGGGGAGAGGGAAGGAGAGAGGTGGGGGAGAGGGAAGGAGAGTGAGAGAGAGTGGTGGGGGAGATGGAAGGAGAGAGAGAGGTGGGGGAGACGGAAGGAGAGAGAGAGAGAGCGGTGGGGGAGAAGAAAGGAGAGAGAGAGAGAGAGGTGGGGGAGAGGGAAGGGAGAGGGGGAGAGGGGGAGAGGGAAGGAGAGAGAGAGAGGTGGGGGAGAGGGAAGGGAGAGGGGGAGAGGGGGAGAGGGAAGGAGAGAGAGAGAGGTGGGGGAGAGGGAAGGAGAGAGAGAGAGAGAGGTGGGGGAGAAGGAAGGAGAGAGAGATTTGGGGGAGAGGGAAGGAGAGAGAGAGAGAGAGGTGGGGGGAGGGATGTTGAGAGAGGTGGGGGAGAGGGAAGGAGAGAGAGAGAGGTGGGGGAGAGGGAAGGAGAGAGATAAAGAGGTGCGGGAGAAGGAAGGCGAGAGAGATTTGGGGGAGAGGGAAGGAGAGTGAGAGAGAGGTGGGGGGAGGGATGTTGAGAGAGAGGTGGGGGAGAGGGAAGGAGAGAGAGAGAGGTGGGGGAGAGGGAAGGAGAGAGATAAAGAGGTGCAGGAGAAGGAAGGCGAGAGAGATTTGGGGGAGAGGGAAGGAGAGTGAGAGAGAGGTGGGGGGAGGGATGTTGAGAGAGAGGTGGGGGAGAGGGAAGGAGAGAGAGAGGTGGGGATGCGGGTTAGAGAGGGCGGGCCGGAGAGATAGGGAGCTTTGACTATGTACAGACTCAGTGAGCATAGCCTTGCTATTGAGAAAGGCCTCCATAGGAAGACCTGGCTCTCAAGAGAAGACAGGCTATGTGCAACACTGCCCACAAAATGAGGTGGAAACTGAGCTGCACTTCCTAACCTCCTGCCCAATGTATGACCATATTAGAGACACATATTTCCCTCAGATTACACAGATCCACAAAGAATTAGAAAACAAACCCAATTTTGATAAACTCCCATATCTACTGGGTGAAATAACACAGTGTTCCATCACAGCAGCAAGATTTGTGACCTGTTGCCACAAGAAAAGGGCAACCAGTGAAGAACAAACACCATTGTAAATACGACCCATATTTATGTTTATTTATTTTCCCTTTTGTACTTTAACAATTTGCACATAATATGACATTTGAAATGTCTTTATTCTTTTGGAATGTCTGTGATAGTAATGTTTACTCTTTTATTGTTTATTTTCACTTTGTTTATTATCTATTTCACTTTTTTGGGCAATGTTAACATATGTTTTCCATGCCAATAAAGCCCCTTGAATTGAAATTGAATTGAGAGGAATAGAGGGCATTTAGAGAGGATAGGAGGGAGAGAAGAGAGAGAAGTATGAGAGAATGTGAGTAAGAGATGTTTTTTTCAATAAGAATC
Organism: Salmo salar; assembly: GCF_965601325.2. Classification (NCBI taxonomy): domain Eukaryota; kingdom Metazoa; phylum Chordata; class Actinopteri; order Salmoniformes; family Salmonidae; genus Salmo; species Salmo salar. Next base: position 106,358,813 of record NC_138304.1, read on the forward strand.
AGTCCAAAAGAGGATGAAAACAGGGAGTTTAGAAAGCTGGAAAGGAGAGAAAAGAAAGAGACTGCCAAATGAGCACAAGGATCAAGACTAGAGGGAGGAGGGGGAATCTGTCTAAAAGAGAGAAAGAGAGAGAGAGAGAGTGTCTTCTTTTTTCAAAACTCATTGGAGGAGGTCAGAGGGGAGGGACCTCTGGCTTTCTCATCCAATGGGTTTTGAGACGGAGGCGAGGAGAGAGGAGGCGAGGAGAGAGGAGGCGAGGCTACGCAATTGAGATTCTCCCAGGGAGTTGGAGGGCAGTGAGGAGAGCTCATTGAAATGCAGGGGATATCTAAGCTGCAGCTGCAGCTATCAAAATCACTGCTTTTAGCCTTGACAACTGCACCACACACACGGACATTTACAGTTTAGTCATTTAGCAGACGCTCTTATTCAGAGCGACTTACAGTAGTGAATGCATACATTTCATGCATTATTTTGTTTGTTTTTGTACTGGCCCCCCGTGGGAATCGAACCCACAACCCTGGCGTTGCAAACACCATGCTCTACCAACTGAGCCACAGGGAAGTACGTGCACACGGGCACACTGAGGAGGCACGTACACACACACACACACACACACACACACACACACACACACACACACACACACACACACACACACACACACACACACACACACACACACACACACACACACACACACACACACACACACACACACACACACACACACACACACACACACACACCACACACACACACACACACACACACACACACACACACACACACACACACCTCATCCCACGTGTCTGGTTCCTAGATGGTTCATAGCGTGGGCAGATTAAACACGGTGGTGGAATCACTGTTCTAATTCTGTAGTTTCAGTTAGCCAACTGGTTCCTCTCTCTCTCTGTCTCTCTCACTCTCTCTCTGTCTCTCGCTCTCTCTCTCTGTCTCGCTCTCTCTCTCTGTCTCTCTCTCTCTGTCTCTCTCTCTCTGTCTCTCTCTCTCTGTCTCTCTCTCTCTGTCTCTCACTCGCTCTCTGTCTCTCTCTCTCTCTCTGTCTCGCTCTCTCTCTCTGTCTCTCTCTCTCTTTCTCTGTATCTTGCTCTCTCTCTCACTCTCTCTCTGTATCTCTATCTGTCTCTCACTCTCTCTCTATCTCTCTATCTGTCTCTCACTCTCTCTCTGTCTCTCTCTCTCTCTCTCTCTGTCTCTCTCTCTCTCTCTGTCTCTCACTCTCTCTCTGTCTCTCTCTCTCTCTCTCTCTGTCTCGCTCTCTCTCTCTGTCTCTCACTCTCTCTTTGTCTCTCTTTTATATTTTATATTATTCAAAGTAACCACCTTTTGCCTTGATGAAAGCGTTGCACTCTCTATGCCAGTCTCTCAACCAGCTTCACCTGGAATGTTTTTCCAACAGTCTTGAAGGAGTTGTCACATATGCTGAGCACTTGTTGGCTGCTTTTCCTTCAGTTTGCGGTCCAACTCATCCCAAACCATCTCAACTGGGTTGAGGTCGGGTGATTGTGGAGGCCAGGTCATCTGATGTCGCACTACATCACTCTCCTTCTTGGTCAAATAGCCCTTGAACAGCCTGGAGGTGTGTGTTGGGTCATTGTCCTGTTGAAAGATAAATGATAGTTCCACTAAGCTCACATCAGATGGGATGTTGCATCACTGCTTAATGCTGTGGTAGCCATGCTAGTTAGTTGTGCCGTGAATTCTAAATAAATCACTGACAGTGTCACCAGCAAAGCACCCCCACGTCATCACACCTCCTCCTCCATGCTTCACGGTGGGAACCACACATGCGGAGATCATCCGTTCACCTACTCTGCGTCTCACAAAGACCTCGGTTGGAACCAAAAATCTCAGTCTGTGTAAACGTTCCTCAGGAGACAATCTAGAGCCAGAGGAGGAGGTCCATGGGCAGCTCCCGGGCTTTAATTCCCTCCGATAATCCGTGAAGTGTCGAAAAGGGACTACAGGTTCCAGGCACTCACCAACGTGCGAAAATCTACTGATGAAAGTTTTGCCGAAGTAGCTCCCGAGCCACCTTTCTCCCGGAGAATCGAACACCTTCCTTACCTCCGCCATGAAATCCTCCAGACTAATGCAAATGGTGTATTGTTGCTCCCACACCATTTTCTCAAAAGTTTACAAGTTCAAAGCAGAATGACTTTCCCATTGTTCATCAACTGTACTGTATGATATATCATATTTCTAGCTCCGAGTCTCTTTTATCCAATGTAAAAAACACCATTTCAATTGTTGCTACATAAGACCAAATCGAGCCGGTCGGTCGCAAATATTGTTCAAATATTGTTTGCAAGTCTCTTTCATTTTTGTAATTTTTTTATCTTAAGGATGCTCTTAAGGATCCTTTTATTTTTTAATTTTCGCTTAAAAAGACACCCAAATCTAACTGCCTGTAGCTCAGGCCCCGAAGCAAGGATATGCATATTCTTGATACCATTTGAAAGGAAACACTTTGAAGTTTGAGGCAATGTGAAAGGAATGTAGGAGAATATAACACAATAGATCTGGTAAAAGAAAATACCATGAAAAAACCAACCGTTCTTTTGTATTTTCTTTGTACCATCATCTTTGAAATGCAAGCGAAAGGCCATAATATATTATTCCAGCCCAGGTGCAATTTAGATTTTCGCCACTAGATGGCAGCAGTGTATGTCCAAAGTTTTAGACTGATCCAATAAACCATTGCATTTATGTTGAAAATGTTGTATCAAGACTGCCCAAATGTGCCTAATTTGTTTATTAATAACTTTATGTTCTAATTTGTACTCTCCTCAAATAATAGCATGGTATTCTTTCACTGTAATAGCTACTGTAAACTGGATAGTGCAGTTATATTAACAAGAATTTAAGCTTTCTGCCAATATCAGATATGTCTATGTCCTGGGAAATGTTCTTGTTACTTTCAACCGCATGCTAATCGCATTAGCCAACGTTAGCTCAACCGTCCCGTGGAAGGGATACCGGTCCCGAAGAATATTTATTTAAAGTGACCAGTGTTCCATTACTAATGCGGCCAGTGTTCCATGACTATGTACATAGGCCAGCAGCCTCTAAGGTTCAGTGCAGGACGGACTAGACGGAGGCGGGCTAGATACCCCCCCCCCCCCCAAAAAAAATGGCTTATATAGTACTTTCAAGTATTTTTCATTAATTACTTTACACCACTGCTAGTGGTGACTGTTGAACAGTCTGATGGCCTGGAGATGAAAGCTGTTTTTCCAGTCTCTCGGTCCCAGCTTTGATACACCTGTACTGTCTCCGCCTTCTAGATGGTAGTGGGGTGAACAGGTGACCGCACCACCTTCTGGAGAGCCACGGGGCAACTGCTGTACCAGGTGGTAATATAGCCTGACAGGAAGCTGTCAGTGGTGCATCTGTAGAAGTTGGTGAGGGTCTTTAGGGGCCAAAGCCAAATTTCTTCAGCCTCACCACACTGTCTGTGTGAATGGCCCATTTCGGGTTGTCAGTGATGTGCACGTCAAGGAACTTGAAGCTTTTCACCTTCTCCACTGCAGTCCTGTCGATGTGGATGGGGGCGGGCCTCTCTCTTCTGTCTCCTGAAGTCCACGATCAGCTCCTTTGTTTTCTTTATGTTGAGGTTATTTTCTTGGCACCACTCCACCAGGGCCCTCACTTTGTCTCTGTAGGCTGTCTCGTCAATGTTGGTAATCAGGGCTACCACTGTTGTGTCATCAGCAAACTTGATGATTGAGTTGGAGATGTGTGGGACCACAGGGTCATGGATGAACAGGGAGTACAGGAGGGGGCTGACCTTGCACGCTTGTGGGGCCCCCGTGTTGAGGATCAGCGTAGCAGAGGTGTTGCTGCCCACCTTCACCACCTGGGGTCGGCCCGTCACTAAGTCCAGAACTCAGACCCAGGGCTCTGAGCTTAGTGATGAGCATTCTTACAAAGGTATTTCTCTTGTCCAGGTGTGATAGGGCAGTGTTCAGTGCGATGGCGGTATGCAAATTGAAGTGGGTCTAGGGTGTCAGGTAAGGTAGAGGTGATATGATCCTTAACTAGCCTCTCGAAGCACTTCATGATGACAGAAGTGAGTGCTACTGGGCGATAGTCATTTAGTTCAGTAACCCTTGCTTTCTTAGGTACAGGAACAATGCTACGTATATCTTCAAATAAGTGGGGACAACAGACAGGGATAAGGAGAGATTGAATATGCTTTGAGGACGCTGGTCTGGGCCGGTAGCCTTGCGAGGGTTAACCCATAAGAGTCTAAACCCTGAAGGTCTTTTATTCTCCAAATGGTTCCTGGTACCTTCATATGAGTCTTGTGAGGTCTGTGGATATCCTCTATGAGTGTGTAGCCAAAACTGTTTGAACATACAGACAAAAGTCGCCAGATCGGCTGTTCCGGAATTCAGACAAGTTCCAAGACTCTTACGGGGGGGGGGGGTCGCAGAGCACAACGGATAAGTCTTGTATCCAGACGCCATGTTGACAGGGACCTTATTTTCTTCTCTCTCTTTCTGCATTATTTTCTGGTGGATGCCTTTTCACGCTCTCTTTTCGATAGTCTGAATATAACACTCTCTCTCTCTCTCTCTCTCTCTCTCTCTCTCTCTCTCTCTCTCTCTCTCTGTCTCTCTCTCTCTCTGTCTCTCTCTCTCTCTGTCTCTCTCTCTCTGTCTTTGTCTCTGTCTCTGTCTCTGCCTCACTCTCTTTCACTTTCTCTTTACATTGCTAAAGCAAGTGAAATGAACAATTAACATTACACTGATGAAAGTATATCTCTCTCTGTTCATCTCTCTCTATCTCTATCTCCCTCTCTCTCTCTCTGTTTATCTTTTTTTCTCTCCCTCCAGTCTCTCAACAGTAATATATCCATAATGTAGTCAGTCTCCTCCCACTTCACCTTGGTCTATTGTGTTGTAAACACAGGAGGAGTTCATCTCGCTCACAGAGCTTGGTTAACACCACTGAGGCAGTAAGCCGCATCAACAGAAGGAATGGCAGTTGGTAAATCCATTAAGGTGACACAACAGGCCTTGTTTATTCGATTTATCCAATCCTCCTCCTCTTTATCCCCACAGCACAGCGGACGGCTTTTGATTAAACCGACGTAATCACATTCAACAAGAATGTATTTCAACAGCTACTAACTCCTTATTCCAACTCCCTGTCTCTCTGACTTCCAGAGCCTGACTGATCAAGAACGGGTCAAGCTTATCATTTCTGTTCAATACTACGCTTCTACTTCTTGTTACTATTAAAGGCATTCTGACTTATAGGTACCTTCTCAGAAACACCTATCTCATACTTAACCACGTTATGCCCCCCTAGTCTAAACTAAAGTTTTGAGGTGGATGGTGAATTTGGGTCATTTCACCAAGTACCGGTTCAAATTAATAAAAACACATTGCCCCATCTCAAGAGGTAAAATAAAACAATTACTATAGTTAGTGCAAAATAAATGTAATTAATTAATTAACCCTGAAACAGGGTTGACGATTTTATCCTAAATCAGCCATGAATCCTCTTGTGAAAGGGGTAATGGAAGCTTGTTGTTGGCCATGAATCCCCTTATGGAAGCTTGTTATAAGCCATGAATCCCCTTGTGAAAGGGGTAATGGAAGCTTGTTGTAGGCCATGAATCCCCTTGTGAAAGGGGTAATGGAAGCTTGTTGTAGGCCATGAATCCCCTTGTGAAAGGGGTAATGGAAGCTTGTTGTTGGCCATGAATCCCCTTGTGAAAGGGGTAATGGAAGCTTGTTGTTGGCCATGAATCCCCTTGTGAAAGGGTAATGGAAGCTTGTTGTAATCCATGAATCCTCTTGTGAAAGGGGTAATGGAAGCTTGTTGTAAGCCATGAATCCCTTGTGAAAGGGGTAATGGAAGCTTGTTGTTGGCCATGAATCCCCTTGTGAAAGGGTAATGGAAGCTTGTTGTAATCCATGAATCCTCTTGTGAAAGGGGTAATGGAAGCTTGTTGTTGGCCATGAATCCCCTTGTGAAAGGGTAATGGAAGCTTGTTGTAATCCATGAATCCTCTTGTGAAAGGGGTTATGGAAGCTTGTTATAAGCCATGAATCCCCTTGTGAAAGGGGTTATGGAAGCTTGTTGAGGGCAATTGAATGCAATCTTCAGATGTGTTTATTTTATTGTGAAAACATTTCTGTCTAGGGTTAACGTGTTATGCTCGACCCGCTCAGGTTTCCACCACAAAACAACAGAAAATGGCCCAAAAGATTAGAACAAGCTCACCCTGCTTTACACACATGATTTGAATGTTAGATATTCAATGTTACTTTAGAATTATATGTATATGTTTTAAGCAATAGTTTTAGCGATATTTAAAACAAGAGTTCAGTTCATGTAAAAGGGTTGACATTAAAATGAGGGCCAGCATTTTTTTCTTTTTTTCTTTTTTAACCTTAAAAAAAATAAATAATAATAATAATACGAATCACATTAAATAAATAGTCATGTTTAGAAAGCAACAAAATAACTAGAGCTTTACAATGATGGTGACAACATGGAGACGTTGAAGTTTAAGTGGGTTAAAATATTCCTAGAGGGTCATGACAAAATTAAATTTTAGTCTTTATTGATACGTGACTGACCGGTTCGATTCTGACGTAGCAACATTTGAATTTTTATTTTTTACATTGGATAAAAGTAGAGACTCAGAGCTAGAAAATGGTATATTATACACTGCATTTTTGAGGAACAATGGGAAAGTAATTCTACTTTGAAAATTGATCAACTTGTAACCCCACTTTTGAGAAAATGGCCCTTGAATGTTTTTGGTACACCTGCTGGAGAGCTCTTCTTTGTCTACACCCCATTCAGCATCGTTCACACACTCTTAAGCCTTAGCGACACCCATCTCTTTAAGGATTCACATGTGAGGCCATGTGCTAAACAGAGTGAGGTAGTGTACTAAACAACCAAACATTTCAAGACTAAAGGCTGTACGTCTATCGACATGTCTTCCCTGTAGCTCAGTTGGTAGAGCATGGTGTTTGCAACGCCAGGGTTGTGGGTTCGATTCCCACGGGGGGCCAGCACAGAAAAAAAAATGCATGAAATTGTATGAAATGTATGCATTCACTACTGTAAGTCGCTCTGGATAAGAGCGTCTGCCAAATGACTATAATGTAAATGTCTGTAGACAATTGCCACAGTTACATCATAAACATTCTATTGTCGTCCGACATCAAACTTGTCGTTATGAAAAAGTATAAACACAAAAACTACAGGCTGCATGACATCAACAGCCTGGTGGTCCAAAATAGCATTTAAAAATGTATTTAGTATACGTCAATATACTAGCTAGCTCGTTAGCCAGTTCAAATAATGACATCATATATCTGACAAAGTCTTAATTTGAGCTAATTAGAATTCATTTTAACAGGAAAATAAACTCAGAACCAGATCATTATTTACAAGTTAATGGTTATTATTATTATTAGCTAATTACAGAAAATAGCTTACGGTTGTGAGTGTGACAAAATATGAACGCAGGAGGATTTTAGAACTTGTACACAGTCTCTTTTACGTTATCAGTTATATCCGTTATATCCTAATTATATCCGTTATATCCTAATTATATCCGTTATATCCTAATTATATCCGTTATATCCTAATTATATCCGTTATATCCTAATTATATCCGTTATATCCTAATTATATCCGTTATATCCTAATTATATCCGTTATATCCTAATTATATCCGTTATATCCTAATTTAACTTTGGTGCAGGTCATGTTGTTCTTCACATTACCGTCTCTAAACACACACCATATCAAATCAAAGTGTATTTGTCACATGCACAGGATACAGAAGTTGTAAACAGTTCAGTGAAATGAAATGGTTAGTTGCATTGTGGAGTATTTTGTTTAGACGTGTAGATGGCTAGCTAGCTAAACAATTAACCATACTCCCATCTCATAGCGTTACAAAGATGCATGAATCTGCAGGTAGCTAAAGATAACCAACTAGGTTCAACGTTAGCTAGCTAGATAACTAGCAATGCAAATGGATTTATGAGATACACATAATAGTACCACACAGATCATACACGTAATATTAACTAGTGAGCCAGCCAGCTAACTTTAGCTAGCTAACAATAGGCTTTAACTTGCTATGAAACAACTTTCTGACAAAATTAGAAACGTGTAATATCGGAAAATGTAGCTCGCTAGACTCTCTTACCCGTATATATGGATGAATGCTTCTCCCTCTCTGTCACGGATGTCGTGGTTGCCCTTAGTTTGAAGATGTAATCCGGAGACAGGTGTTTTATATCAGTGTGTTCTCTTTTCGATCTGCATTTTTGTAATCCAACACCAGAATTTTCACCTTCTCTCCTTGGCGTTCACACTCTTCAAATACTCAGTCAGCATGGCACGATTGTTCTCCAGAAACTGGAGAGAGTATTAGCAACACTTTTGTAGTTCTTCATGATATCTTTCAAAAAAGTATTACCTAACACAAACTGAGCAGCTCATGTTATAGACAGAAACATGCTACATGGCAGACCAATCCGAACTCATCTCTCGGCATGTCCCGCCCATTCATTATCTCAGCCAGTCATGGCTAGGTAGGTTCCTGACTTTTTCCGTGGCTAAACCAACTAGGCTGGTAATTTAACAATTGTATTCATATTTACAGATGGCATACAAGTTTGTTATTGTGGCACATGAAAGTTCACATGTCCCAGAAGACATTTCTGCCAAAAAACGCATTTCGATAAAGAAAATGTATATTGTTTACGTTCAATATGGGGCGGCATGTAGCCTAGTGGTTAGAGCGGTGGACTTGTAACCGAAAGGTTGCAAGATCAAATCCCTGAGTTGACGGGATAATAATCTGTCGTTCTGCTCCTTACCAAGACAGGTAACCCACTGTTCCTAGCTCGTCATTGAAAATAAGACATTTTTCTTAACTGACTTGCCTACTTAAATAAAATAAAAAAACGTAAAATGCCTCTTTTGTGAAGTGGTTACGTGGGACATACTCCTAGTTTGCTGAAACGAATCGGCACTTAATTTCATATAACAGGCTTTATAAATTATATACAGTATTTGTGCACAATTTCTACTTAAAATATCAAAGGGACTCAAATAGCACTCATTTTGTGGAACAAACTAAATCATACTCAACAAGAATTGGTCGCACAAACACCTTATCTCTCTCTCTACCTCCTTATCCCTCTCTCTCCCTTCTCACTACCTCCTTATCTCTCTCTCTCCCTTCTCACTACCTCCTTATCCCCCTCTCTCCCTTCTCACTACCTCCTTATCTCTCTCTCCCTTCTCACTACCTCCTTATCTCTCTCTCTCCCTTCTCACTACCTCCTTATCTCTCTCTCTCCCTTCTCATTACCTTATCCTGTCTCTCCCTTCTCTCCCTCCTTAACCCTCTCTCTCTCTCCCTTCTCTACCTCCTTATCCATGTCTCTCTCAATTCTCTACCTCCTTATCTCTCTCTCTCCCTTCTCACTACCTCCTTATCTCTCTCTCTCCCTTCTCACTACCTCCTTATCCCCCTCTCTCCCTTCTCATTACCTTATCCTGTCTCTCCCTTCTCTCCCTCCTTAACCCTCTCTCTCTCCCTTCTCTACCTCCTTATCCATGTCTCTCTCAATTCTCTACCTCCTTATCTCTCTCTCCCTTCTCACTACCTCCTTATCTCTCTCTCTCCCTTCTCACTACCTCCTTATCTCTCTCTCTCCCTTCTCACTACCTCCTTATCCCCCTCTCTCCCTTCTCATTACCTTATCCTGTCTCTCCCTTCTCTCCCTCCTTATCCCTCTCTCTCTCCCTTCTCTACCTCCTTATCCATGTCTCTCTCAATTCTCTACCTCCTTATCTCTCTCTCTCCCTTCTCACTACCTCCTTATCTCTCTCTCTCCCTTCTCACTACCTCCTTATCTCTCTCTCTCCCTTCTCACTACCTCCTTATCCCCCTCTCTCCCTTCTCATTACCTTATCCTGTCTCTCCCTTCTCTCCCTCCTTATCCCTCTCTCTCTCCCTTCTCTACCTCCTTATCCATGTCTCTCTCAATTCTCTACCTCCTTATCTCTCTCTCTCCCTTCTCACTACCTCCTTATCTCTCTCTCTCCCTTCTCACTACCTCCTTATCTCTCTCTCTCCCTTCTCACTACCTCCTTATCCCCCTCTCTCCCTTCTCTTTACCTTATCCTGTCTCTCCCTTCTCTCCCTCCTTATCCCTCTCTCTCTCCCTTCTCTACCTCCTTATCCATGTCTCTCTCAATTCTCTACCTCCTTATCTCTCTCTCTCCCTTCTCACTACCTCCTTATCTCTCTCTCTCCCTTCTCACTACCTCCTTATCCCCCTCTCTCCCTTCTCATTACCTTATCCTGTCTCTCCCTTCTCTCCCTCCTTATCCCTCTCTCTCTCCCTTCTCTACCTCCTTATCCATGTCTCTCTCAATTCTCTACCTCCTTATCTCTCTCTCCCTTCTCACTACCTCCTTATCTCTCTCTCTCCCTTCTCACTACCTCCTTATCCCCCTCTCTCCCTTCTCATTACCTTATCCTGTCTCTCCCTTCTCTCCCTCCTTATCCCTCTCTCTCTCCCTTCTCTACCTCCTTATCCATGTCTCTCTCAATTCTCTACCTCCTTATCCCCCTCTCTCTACCTCCTCATCCCAGTCTCTCCCTTCTCTACCTCCTTATCCCGATCTCTCTACCTCCTTATCCCCTTCTCTCTACCTTCTTATCCCCGTCTCTCTGCCTCCGTGTCTCCGTCTCTCCCCCTCTGTCCTCTGTGTCCCTGTCTCTCTACCTCACCAGTCATCAGTTAGTGTTGGGGGGGACCAGTCATTAGTTAGTGTTGGGGGGGACCAGTCATTAGTTAGTGTTGGGGGGGACCAGTCATTAGTTAGTGTTGGGGGGGACCAGTCATTAGTTAGTGTTGGGGGGGACCAGTCATTAGTTAGTGTTGGGGGGGACCAGTCATTAGTTAGTGTTGGGGGGGACCAGTCATTAGTTAGTGTTGGGGGGGACCAGTCATTAGTTAGTGTTGGGGGGGACCAGTCATTAGTTAGTGTTGGGGGGGACCAGTCATTAGTTAGTGTTGGGGGGGACCAGTCATTAGTTAGTGTTGGGGGGGACCAGTCATTAGTTAGTGTTGGGGGGACCAGTCATTAGTTAGTGTTGGGGGGGACCAGTCATTAGTTAGTGTTGGGGGGGACCAGTCATCAGTTAGTGTTGGGGGGGACCAGTCATTAGTTAGTGTTGGGGGGGACCAGTCATTAGTTAGTGTTGGGGGGGACCAGTCATTAGTTAGTGTTGGGGGGGACCAGTCATTAGTTAGTGTTGGGGGGGACCAGTCATTAGTTAGTGTTGGGGGGGACCAGTCATTAGTTAGTGTTGGGGGGGACCAGTCATTAGTTAGTGTTGGGGGGGACCAGTCATTAGTTAGTGTTGGGGGGACCAGTCATTAGTTAGTGTAAGGGGGGGACCAGTCATTAGTTAGTGTTGGGGGGGGACCAGTCATTAGTTAGTGTTGGGGGGGACCAGTCATTAGTTAGTGTTGGGGGACCAGTCATTAGTTAGTGTTGGGGGGGACCAGTCATTAGTTAGTGTTGTGGGGGACCAGTCATTAGTTAGTGTTGGGGGACCAGTCATTAGTTAGTGTTGGGGGACCAGTCATTAGTTAGTGTTGTGGGGGACCAGTCATTAGTTAGTGTTGGGGGGGACCAGTCATTAGTTAGTGTTGGGGGGACCAGTCATTAGTTAGTGTTGGGGGGGACCAGTCATTAGTTAGTGTTGGGGGGGACCAGTCATTAGTTAGTGTTGGGGGGACCAGTCATTAGTTAGTGTTGGGGGGGACCAGTCATCAGTTAGTGTTGGGGGGGACCAGTCATTAGTTAGTGTTGAGGGGGACCAGTCATTAGTTAGTGTTGGGGGGGACCAGTCATTAGTTAGTGTTGGGGGACCAGTCATTAGTTAGTGTTGGGGGACCAGTCATCAGTTAGTGTTGGGGGACCAGTCATTAGTTAGTGTTGGGGGGGACCAGTCATTAGTTAGTGTTGGGGGGGACCAGTCATTAGTTAGTGTTGGGGGGGACCAGTCATTAGTTAGTGTTGGGGGGACCAGTCATTAGTTAGTGTAAGGGGGGGACCAGTCATTAGTTAGTGTTGGGGGGGGACCAGTCATTAGTTAGTGTTGGGGGGGACCAGTCATTAGTTAGTGTTGGGGGACCAGTCATTAGTTAGTGTTGGGGGGGACCAGTCATTAGTTAGTGTTGTGGGGGACCAGTCATTAGTTAGTGTTGGGGGACCAGTCATTAGTTAGTGTTGGGGGACCAGTCATTAGTTAGTGTTGTGGGGGACCAGTCATTAGTTAGTGTTGGGGGGGACCAGTCATTAGTTAGTGTTGGGGGGACCAGTCATTAGTTAGTGTTGGGGGGGACCAGTCATTAGTTAGTGTTGGGGGGGACCAGTCATTAGTTAGTGTTGGGGGGACCAGTCATTAGTTAGTGTTGGGGGGGACCAGTCATCAGTTAGTGTTGGGGGGGACCAGTCATTAGTTAGTGTTGAGGGGGACCAGTCATTAGTTAGTGTTGGGGGGGACCAGTCATTAGTTAGTGTTGGGGGACCAGTCATTAGTTAGTGTTGGGGGACCAGTCATCAGTTAGTGTTGGGGGACCAGTCATTAGTTAGTGTTGGGGGACCAGTCATTAGTTAGTGTTGGGGGGGACCAGTCATCAGTTAGTGTTGGGGGACCAGTCATTAGTTAGTGTTGGGGGACCAGTCATTAGTTAGTGTTGGGGGGGACCAGTCATTAGTTAGTGTTGGGGGGGACCAGTCATTAGTTAGTGTTGGGGGGGACCAGTCATTAGTTAGTGTTGGGGGGGACCAGTCATTAGTTAGTGTTGTGGGGGACCAGTCATCAGTTAGTGTTGGGGGGGACCAGTCATTAGTTAGTGTTGTGGGGGACCAGTCATTAGTTAGTGTTGGGGGGGACCAGTCATTAGTTAGTGTTGGGGGACCAGTCATTAGTTAGTGTTGGGGGACCAGTCATCAGTTAGTGTTGGGGGGGACCAGTCATTAGTTAGTGTTGGGGGACCAGTCATTAGTTAGTGTTGGGGGGGACCAGTCATTAGTTAGTGTTGGGGGACCAGTCATTAGTTAGTGTTGGGGGGGACCAGTCATTAGTTAGTGTTGGGGGGGACCAGTCATTAGTTAGTGTTGGGGGGGACCAGTCATTAGTTAGTGTTGGGGGGGACCAGTCATTAGTTAGTGTTGGGGGGGACCAGTCATTAGTTAGTGTTGGGGGGGACCAGTCATTAGTTAGTGTTGGGGGGGACCAGTCATTAGTTAGTGTTGGGGGGGACCAGTCATTAGTTAGTGTTGGGGGGGACCAGTCATCAGTTAGTGTTGGGGGGGACCAGTCATTAGTTAGTGTTGGGGGGGACCAGTCATTAGTTAGTGTTGGGGGACCAGTCATTAGTTAGTGTTGGGGGGGACCAGTCATTAGTTAGTGTTGGGGGACCAGTCATTAGTTAGTGTTGGGGGGGACCAGTCATTAGTTAGTGTTGGGGGGGGACCAGTCATTAGTTAGTGTTGGGGACCAGTCATTAGTTAGTGTTGGGGGACCAGTCATTAGTTAGTGTTGGGGGACCAGTCATTAGTTAGTGTTGTGGGGGACCAGTCATTAGTTAGTGTTGGGGGGGACCAGTCATTTGTTAGTGTTGGGGGACCAGTCATCAGTTAGTGTTGGGGGACCAGTCATTAGTTAGTGTTGGGGGACCAGTCATCAGTTAGTGTTGGGGGACCAGTCATTAGTTAGTGTTGGGGGACCAGTCATTAGTTAGTGTTGGGGGGGACCAGTCATCAGTTAGTGTTGGGGGACCAGTCATTAGTTAGTGTTGGGGGACCAGTCATTAGTTAGTGTTGGGGGGGACCAGTCATTAGTTAGTGTTGGGGGGGACCAGTCATTAGTTAGTGTTGGGGGGGACCAGTCATTAGTTAGTGTTGGGGGACCAGTCATTAGTTAATGTTGTGGGGGACCAGTCATCAGTTAGTGTTGGGGGGGACCAGTCATTAGTTAGTGTTGGGGGGGACCAGTCCTTAGTTAGTGTTGGGGGGGACCAGTCATTAGTTAGTGTTGGGGGGGACCAGTCATTAGTTGGTGTTGGGGGGGACCAGTCATTAGTTAGTGATGGGGGGGACCAGTCATTAGTTAGTTTTGGGGGGGACCAGTCATTAGTTAGTGTTGGGGGGGACCAGTCATTAGTTAGTGTTGGGGGGGACCAGTCATTAGTTAGTGTTGTGGGGGACCAGTCATTAGTTAGTGTTGGGGGGGACCAGTCATTCGTTAGTGTTGTGGGGGACCAATCATCAGTTAGTGTTGGGGGGGACCAGTCATCAGTTAGTGTTGGGGGGGACCAGTCATTAGTTAGTGTTGGGGGGGACCAGTCATCAGTTAGTGTTGGGGGGGACCAGTCATTAGTTAGTGTTGGGGGGGACCAGTCATTAGTTAGTGTTGGGGGACCAGTCATTAGTTAGTGTTGGGGGGGACCAGTCATTAGTTAGTGTTGGGGGACCAGTCATTAGTTAGTGTTGGGGGGGACCAGTCATTAGTTAGTGTTGGGGGGGACCAGTCATTAGTTAGTGTTGGGGGACCAGTCATTAGTTAGTGTTGGGGGGGACCAGTCATTAGTTAGTGTTGGGGGGGACCAGTCATTAGTTAGTGTTGGGGGACCAGTCATTAGTTAGTGTTGGGGGGGACCAGTCATTAGTTAGTGTTGGGGGGGACCAGTCATTAGTTAGTGTTGGGGGGGACCAGTCATTAGTTAGTGTTGGGGGGGACCAGTCATTAGTTAGTGTTGGGGGGGACCAGTCATTAGTTAGTGTTGGGGGACCAGTCATTAGTTAGTGTTGGGGGGGACTGGTCATTAGTTACTTTTGCTGGAGAGTCATTTAGTCAAATCTTTGTATTTTTGTTTCTACATTCCCTGAACATTTTAAATCCAAAACAATCCTCCTCAGTAGTTACCAGGAGATAATCTAGACAGGTTAATCAGGTTGCTGAGCCCCTTTATTCTCCTTCCCGTCAGTGTAGAGTTCTAAGACCTTTGTTTACAGTCTCGCCTTGACAACACATCTCAAACTGGATTACTGGGATCCCTCCAAATGACACCGTATTGGGCTCTTTTCTAAAGTAGTGCACTATATAGGGAATGGGGTGCCATAGGGCTCTGGTCTGAAGTAGTGCACTATATAGGGAATAGGGTTCCATAGGGCTCTGGTCTAAAGTAGTGCACTACATAGGGAATAGGGTTCCATAGGGCTCTGGTCTAAAGTAGTGCACTACATAGGGAATAGGGTGCCATAGGGCTCTGGTCTAAAGTAGTGCACTATATAGGGAATAGGGTTCCATAGGGCTCTGGTCTAAAGTAGTGCACTACATAGGGAATAGGGTGCCATAGGGCTCTGGTCTAAAGTAGTGCACTATATATAGGGAATAGGGTGCCATAGGGCTCTGGTCTAAAGTAGTGCACTATGTAGGGAATAGGGTGCCATAGGGCTCTGGTCTAAAGTAGTGCACTATATAGGGAATATGGTGCCATAGGGCTCTGGTCTAAAGTAGTGCACTATATAGGGAATATGGTGCCATAGGGCTCTGGTCTAAAGTAGTGCACTATATAGGGAATAGGGTGCCATAGGGCTCTGGTCTAAAGTAGTGCACTATATAGGGAATAGGGTGCCATAGGGTCCTGGTCTAAAGTAGTGCACTAATCTGGATCCCTGAAAATCAGCTGGGCTAGACAATCTGGACACTCTTTCTAAAATTATCCGCCGCCATTGTTGCAACCCCTATTACCAGTCTGTTCAACCTCTCTTTCGTAATGTCTGAGATTCCCAAAGATTGGATAGCTGCCGCAGTCATCCCCCTCTTCAAAGAGGGAGACACTAGACCCAAACTGTTACAGACCTATATCCATCCTGCCCTGCCCTTCTAAAATCTTCGAAAGCCAAGTTAACAAACAGATTACCGACCATTTCGAATCCCACCGTACCTTCTCCATTATGCAATTTGGTTTTCGAGCTGGTCATGGGTGCACCTCAGCCACGCTCAAGGTCCTAAATGATATCATAACCGCCTTTGATAAAAGACAATACTGTGCAGCTCTATTCATCGACCTGGCCAAGGCTTTCGACTCTGTCAATCACCACATTCTTATCGGCAGACTCAAAAACCTTTGCTTCTCAAATGATTGCCTCGCCTGGTTCACCAACTACTTCTCTGATAGAGTTCAATGTGTCAAATCGGATGGCCTGTTGTCCGGGCCTCTGGTAGTCTCTATGGGGGTGCGACAGGGTTCAATTCTCGAGCCGACTCTTTTCTCTGTATATATCAATGATGTTGCTCTTGCTGCTGGTGATTCTCTGATCCACCTCTACGCAGACGACACCATTCTGTATACATCTGGCCCTTCTTTGGACACTGTGCTAACAAACCTCCAGACGAGCTTCAACGCCATATAACACTCCTTCCGTGGCCTCCAACTGCTTTTAAATGCTAGTAAAACTAAGTGCATGCTCTTCAACCGATTGCTGCCCGCACCCTCCCGCCCGACTAGCATCACTACTCTGGACAGTTCTGGTTAGACTGTAAACTCTCCTTCCAGACTCACATTAAGCGTCTCCAATCCAAAATGAAATCTAGAATCGGCTTCCTATTTCGCAACAAAGCCTCCTTCACTCTTGCTGCCAAACATATCCTCGTTAAACTGACTATCCTACCGATCCTTGACTTCGGCGATGTCATTTACAAAATAGTCTCCAACACACTACGAAGCAAATTGGATGCAGTCTATCACAGTGCCACCCGTTTTGTCACCAAAACCCCATATACTACCCACCACTGCGACCTGTATGTTCTCATTGGCTGGCCCTCGCTTCATATTCATCGCCAAACCCACTGGCTCCAGGTCATCTATAAATCTTTGCTCGGTAAAGACCCGCCTTATCTCAGCTCACTGGTCACCATAGCAACACCCACCCGTAGCACACGCTCCAGCAGATATATTTCACTGGTCACCCCCAAAGCCAACACTTCCTTTGGCCGCCTTTCCTTCCAGTTCTCTGCTGCCAATGACTGGAACGATTTGCAAAATCTCTGAAGCTGGAGACTCATATCTCCCTCTCTAACTTTAAGCACCAGCAGTCAGAGCAGCTTACCGATCGCTGCAGCTGTACACAGCCCATCTGTAAATAGCCCATCCAACTTCATCATCCCCATATTATTACTTACCCTCTTGCTCTTTTGCACCCCAGTATCTCTACATCATCTGCACATCTATCACTCCAGTGGTAATGCTAAATTGTAATTATTTCACCTCTTTGGCCTATTTATTGCCTTACCTCCCTAATCGTACTACATTTGCACACACTGTACATAGATTTTTCTATTGTGTTATTGACTGTGCGTTTGTTTATGTGTAACTCTGTGTTGTTGTTTGTGTCACACAGCTTTGCTTTATCTTGGCCAGGTTACAGTTGTAAACGAGAACTTGTTCTCAACTGGTCTACCTGGTTAAATAAAAGGTGAAATAAAAATAAAGTTAATAAAAAATATAGGGAAAAGGGTGCCATAGGGCTCTGGTCTAAAGTAGTGCACTATATAGGGAATAGGGTTACATAGGGTTCTGGTCTAAAGTAGTGCACTATATAGGGAATAGGGTGCCATAGGGCTCTGGTCTAAAGTAGTGCACTATATAGGGAATAGGGTGACATAGGGTTCTGGTCTAAAGTAGTGCACTATATAGGGAATAGGGTGCCATAGGGCTCTGGTCTAAAGTAGTGCACTACATAGGGAATAGGGTGCCATAGGGCTCTGGTCTAAAGTAGTGCACTATATAGGGAATAGGGTGACATAGGGTTCTGGTCTAAAGTAGTGCACTATATAGGGAATAGGGTGCCATAGGGCTCTGGTCTAAAGTAGTGCACTACATAGGGAATAGGGTGCCATAGGGCTCTGGTCTAAAGTAGTGCACTATGTAGGGAATAGGGTTCCATAGGGCTCTGGTCTAAAGTAGTGCACTATGTAGGGAATAGGGTTCCATAGGGCTCTGGTCTAAATTAGTGCACTATATAGGGAATAGGGTGCCATAGGGCTCTGGTCTAAAGTAGTGCACTATATAGGGAATAGGGTTACATAGGGCTCTGGTCTAAAGTAGTGCACTATATAGGGAATAGGGTGCCATAGGGCTCTGGTCTAAAGTAGTGCACTATATAGGGAATAGGGTGCCATAGGGCTCTGGTCTAAAGTAGTGCACTATATAGGGAATAGGGTGCCATAGGGCTCTGGTCTAAAGTAGTGCACTATATAGGGAATAGGGTGCCATAGGGCTCTGGTCTAAAGTAGTGCACTACATAGGGAATAGGGTACCATAGCGCGCCATAGGGCTCTGGTCTAAAGTAGTGCACTATATATAGGGAATAGGGTTCCATAGGGCTCTGGTCTAAAGTAGTGCACTATATAGGGAATAGGGTTCCATAGGGCTCTGGTCTAAAGTAGTGCACTATATAGGGAATAGGGTTCCATAGGGCTCTGGTCTAAAGTAGTGCACTATATAGGGAATAGGGTTCCATAGGGCTCTGGTCTAAAGTAGTGCACTATATAGGGAATAGGGTGCCATAGGGCTCTGGTCTAAAGTAGTGCACTATATAGGGAATAGGGTGCCATAAGGCTCTGGTCTAAAGTAGTGCACTATATAGGGAATAGGGTTCCATAGGGCTCTGGTCTAAAGTAGTGCACTATATAGGGAATAGGGTGCCATAGGGCTCTGGTCTAAAGTAGTGCACTATATAGGGAATAGGGTGCCATAGGGCTCTGGTCTAAAGTAGTGCACTATATAGGGAATAGGGTGCCATAGGGCTCTGGTCTAAAGTAGTGCACTATATAGGGAATAGGGTTCCATAAGGCTCTGGTCTAAAGTAGTGCAGTACATAGGGAATAGGGTACCATTTGGAATAAAAAGGAACATAGCAGCATAGTGAAGCTCATCTCTTCTCCCTCTCTGTCTCTCTCTGTCTCTCTCTCTGTCAATTAAATTCGCTTTATTGGCATGACGTAATAATGTACATATTGCCAAAGCTTATTTTGGATATTTACAATATAAAAATAAAAAATAAATGAGATTCATAATTGTCAACGGAACAACAGTAACAACAATAACCAAGGGTCAAAATAACCATACATTCAACAATAACAATAAGCATATCTGTCTATCTCTCTCTCTCTGTCTCGCTCTCTCTGTCTCTCTCTCTCTCTCTTTCTCCCTCTCTCTTCTCCTCTCCCTCCCTCTCTCTCTCCCTCTCTCTCTCTCTCTCTCTCTCTTTTTTTCTCCCTCTCTCTTTGTCTCTCTCTTTCTCCTTTCTCTGTCTGTCTCTGTCTCTCTGTCTCGCTCTCTCTCTCCCTCTCTCTCTCTCTCTCTCTCTGTCTCAATTCAATTCAATTCAATTCAATTCAATTCAATTCGCTTTATTGGCATGACGTAACAATATACATATTGCCAAAGCTTATTTTGGATATTTACAATATAAAAATAAATAAAAATGAGAATCAAATATTGTCAACGGGACAACAGTAACAACAATAACCAAGGGTCAAAATAACCAACACATTGAACAATAACAATAATCATACAGTAGAGGACATGTGCAGGTTGATTGGTCTGTCAGACACTGTCCCTCAACTTATGGCAGGCAGCAATGTAGTGCGCTGCCAACACACAGCTCTCTGCGTCCTCCCCCAACAGGACGGGTAGCCTATCCTCATCAGAGAGGTCTTTTGAAAGCTTGAATAATGGTTTTACATTTGGGGAAATGTCACTCTCTAATTGTTTTATATTTTTGACATTTTGTCAGGAAATGCAGCTCCGTCTCAGGTTCTGCTGTGGTGCAGTGGTTGCACAGCCTTTCCTCTACAGGGAGCCAGGTTTTCCTGTGTCTACCCTTCTCAATAGCAAGGCTGTGCTCACTGAGCCTGTACTTTGTCAAGGTTTTTCTAAGGTTTTGATCAGTAACCGTGGTCAAATAGTTAGCCACGGTGTACTGTCGATTTAGGGCCAGATAGCACTGCATTTTGCTTTGTGCTTGTGTTTCCCAATAAGCAATGTAGTTTTGTTTTGACTGTGTTGTAATTTGGTTTATTCTGATTGATTGGATGTTCTGGTCCTGAGGCTTCAGTGTGTTAGTAGAACAGGTTAGTGAACTCAGCCCCAGGACCAGCTGGATGAGGGAACTATTTTCTTTGCTCAGCTCTTGGCATTGCAGGGCTTGGTAATGATATGAGAGGGGGTCACTGTATTTTAGATGTTTCCAAAATTGTATTGCTATTTTTTTGAGGTTTTTTTGTTAGTGGATATTGGCCTAATTCTGCCCTGCATGCATTGTTTGTAGTTTTCCTCTGGACATGTAGGAGAATCTTACAGAACTCTGCATGCAGGGTTTCAATGGGGTGTTTGTCCCATTTGATGAAATCTTGTTTTGCAAGTGGACCCCACACCTCGCTGCCATAAAGTGCAATTGGTTCAATGACATATTCAATTAGTTTTAGCCAAATTTTAATAAGTATTTCAATTTGAATTTGCTTTTTAATGGCGTAGAATGCCCTGCGTGCTTTCTCTCTCAGTTCATTCACTGCCTCATTAAGGTGTCCAGTTGAGCTTATTTTTAAACCTAATTAATTGTAGTGTGTGCAGTACTCTATATATTTTGTACCAATTGAGAACTTTGGTCTAATTCCCTGAGATCTGGATCTTCTCTGGAAATCATTATTTTAGTCTTTTTGGGGTTAACTGTCTCTCTCTCTCTGTCTCTCTCTCTCTCTGTCTCTCTCTCTCTCTGTCTCTCTCTTCTCTCTCTCTCTCTCTCTCTCTCTCTCTCTCTCTCTCTCTGTCTCTCTCTCTATGTTTCTCTATCTCTCTTTCTGTCTCTCTCTCATCTCTCTTTCTGTCTCTCTCTTTCTGTCTCTCTCTTTCTCTCTCTCTGCCTCACTCTCTCTTTCTCCCTCTCTCTCTCTCTCTCTCTCTCTCTCTCTCTCTCTCTCTCTCTCTCTCTCTCTCTCTCTCCGTCTCTCTGTCTGTCACTCTCTCTGTCTCTCTCTGTCATATCATCGACTCCACGGCTCAGAGTGTGAAACTTGGGAGACGTCTCTCTGAAAGGTCAATCTCACCATGTGTTTTATCCAACTAACAGATCATTAGGTGTATTTTACTACAGGGACTAATAGACTGCTCTCTGTCACTCTGTAAATAGGAGAAGTACTCTACTCCCTTTTAGTGAACAGATAATGACAGGATGACAGTCAGATAATGACAGGGTGGTGAAGACGTCAACATTGATCTGTAGAATCCTATTATTTGACATAAAGGTTTGACAGATGTTCACATTACAGCCTGTGTAACTAGAATAGCATGACGCTAGGTCAACTCTTCTAGTGTACTACCTGTTTAACAGATGAGGTGACTTGTTTTCAGCCTCAGGCATTAAACATGCAACATAAAGCTTCATAGAACTAGCATAGCTTAGCATGCTCTCAGCTGTCTCCATCCGTACATTAACTCATATAAAACTAGCATAGCGTAGCATGCTCTCAGCTGGCTCCATCCGTACATTAACTCATATAGAACTAGCATAGCTTAGCATGCTCTCAGCTGGCTCCATCCATACATTAACTGCTATAGAACTAGCATAGCGTAGCATGCTCTGAGCTGTCTCCATCCGTACATTAACTCATATAGAACTAGCATAGCGTAGCATGCTCTCAGCTGGCTCCATCCGTACATTAACTCATATAGAACTAGCATAGCGTAGCATGCTCTCAGCTGGCTCCATCCGTACATTAACTCATATAGAACTAGCATAGCTTAGCATGCTCTCAGCTGGCTCCATCCATTCATTAACTGCTATAGAACTAGCATAGCGTAGCATGCTCTCAGCTGGCTCCATCCGTACATTAACTCATATAGAACTAGCATAGCTTAGCATGCTCTCAGCTGGCTCCATCCATACATTAACTGCTATAGAACTAGCATAGCGTAGCATGCTCTGAGCTGTCTCCATCTGTACATTAACTCATATAGAACTAGCATAGCGTAGCATGCTCTCAGCTGGCTCCATCTGTACATTAACTCATATAGAACTAGCATAGCGTAGCATGCTCTCAGCTGGCTCCATCCGTACATTAACTCATATAGAACTAGCATAGCTTAGCATGCTCTCAGCTGGCTCCATCCATTCATTAACTGCTATAGAACTAGCATAGCGTAGCATGCTCTCAGCTGGCTCCATCCGTACATTAACTCATATAGAACTAGCATAGCGTAGCATGCTCTCAGCTGGCTCCATCCATTCATTAACTGCTATAGAACTAGCATAGCGTAGCATGCTCCTCGCTGGGTCCAATCCCTACATTAACTCATATAGAACTAGCATAGCTTAGCATGCTCTCAGCTGGGTCCAATCCGTACATTAACTCCTATAGAACTAGCATAGCTTAGCATGCTCTCAGCTGGGTCCAATCCGTACATTAACTCATATAGAACTAGCATAGCGTAGCATGCTCTCAGCTGGCTCACATTAACTCCACAGGAGGCTGCTGAGGGAAGGATGGCTCATAATAATGGCTGTAATGGAGTGAGTTGAATGGCATCAAACCCATGATTTTTATTTGTTTCGTTACCATTCAATTTATTCCATTCCAGCGATTACTTTGAACCCATTCTCCTTAATTAATGTGTTACAGGCCGCCTGTGACACACACACACACACACACACACACACACACACACGATTATTCCTATGCAGCTGTGTTAATGTTTGTCTGTATTTAAACCGTTCTCGCTCACGTCTCCCCCAGGGTTCGCAGCTAGCACTTCTGATTCAAAGTCATCAGTACTTCATCACTGTAATGGAGAGCCTCCACCTACCACTGCTGCTGCCTCGAAGCAGACTAGGAGACACAGGTTAACCTACTGTTACTACTACTGCTGCTGCTGCTGCCTTGAGGCAGACTAGGAAACACAGGTTAACCTATTGTCACTACCGCTGCTGCTGCCTCGAGGCAGACTAGGAAAGACAGGTTAACCTACTGTCACTACCGCTGCTGCTGCTGCCTCGAGGAAGACTAGGAAACACAGGTTAACCTACTGTCACTACCGCTGCTGCTGCCTCGAGGCAGACTAGGAGACACAAGTTAACCTACTACAATTATTTTATTTCACCTATATTTATATTTATGAAGTAGTGGGCTATGTACAGGTGCAGTTATCTGTGAGTTGCACTGACAGCTGGTGCTTAAAGCTAGTGAGGGAGATATGAGTCTCCAGCTTCAGTGATTTTTGCAATTCGTTCCAGTCATTGGCAGCAGAGAACTGGAAGGAAAGGCGACCAAAGGAGGTGTTGGCTTTGGGGGTGACCAGTGAGATATACCTGCTGGAGCGCGTGCTACGAGTGGGTGCTGCTATGGTGACCAGTGAGCAGAGATAAGGCGGGGCTTTACCTAGCAGAGACTTGTAGATGACCTGGAGCCAGTGGGTTTGGCGACGAGTATGAAGTGAGGGCCAACCAATGAGAGCGTACAGGTCACAGTGGTGGGTAGAATATATGGGGTTTTGGTGACAAAACGGATGGCACAATACATCATGACACAATGGGGACTTTGCATCTTAAGATGGTTAGGATTTAGGACCCCTGTCACATGATGTTGGGATTTAGGACCCCTGTCACATGATGTTGGGATTTAGGACCCATCTCACATGATGTTGGGATTTAGGACCCCTGTCACATGATGTTGGGATTTAGGACCCCTGTCACATGATGTTGGGACTTAGGACCCCTGTCACATGATGTTGGGATTTAGGACCCCTATCACATGATGTTAGGATTTAGGACCCCTGTCACATGATGTTGGGATTTAGGACCCCTGTCACATGATGTTGGGATTTAGGACCCCTGTCACATGATGTTGGGATTTAGGACCCCTGTCACATGATGTTGGGATTTAGGACCCCTGTCACATGATGTTGGGATTTAGGACCCCAGTCACATGATGTTGGGATTTAGGACCCCTGTCACATGATGTTGGGATTTAGGACCCCTGTCACATGATGTTGGGACTTAGGACCCCTGTCACATGATGTTGGGATTTAGGACCCCTATCACATGATGTTAGGATTTAGGACCCCTGTCACATGATGTTGGGATTTACGACCCCTGTCACATGATGTTGGGATTTAGGACCCCTGTCACATGATGTTGGGATTTAGGACCCCGTCACATGATGTTGGGATTTAGGACCCCTGTCACATGATTTTGGGATTTAGGACCCCTGTCACATGATGTTGGGACTTAGGACCCCTGTCACATGATGTTGGGACTTAGGACCCCTGTCACATGATGTTGGGACTTAGGACCCCTGTCACATGATCTTGGGACTTAGGACCCCTGTCACATGATGTTGGGATTTAGGACCCCTGTCACATGATGTTGGGATTTAGGACCCCTGTCACATGATGTTGGGATTTAGGACCCCTGTCACATGATGTTGGGATTTAGGACCCCTGTCACATGATGTTGGGACTTAGGACCCCTGTCACATGATGTTGGGATTTAGGACTCCTGTCACATGATGTTGGGATTTAGGACCCCTGTCACATGATGTTGGGATTTAGGACCCCTGTCACATGTATACCGGGTATTTCAATGAATTAAACTTTTCTTTACTCAAGTTT
>NC_138304.1:106388597-106456097 GCF_965601325.2 Salmo salar
ACCTTTCCCCGTACCTTTCCCCGGACCTTTCCCCGGACCTTTCCCCGTACCTTTCCCCGGACCTTTCCCCGTACCTTTCCCCGGACCTTTCCCCGTACCTTTCCCCGTACCTTTCCCCGAACCTTTCCCCACACCTTTCCCCGGACCTTTCCCTGGCCCTTTTGTCTCTATAGCGTTGTAATGAGTGCTCTGGTGTTTCAGTCCTATCACTTGTCAAGGGCACTTGACTAAATTGTCCAGTATTTGAGACTCAATCTAGACTTGACTGTTAGTGATTCAACTACAGTACGCCACTACCAACGTTACTAAGAACTCTGTCCACATGACACCTTCCTACCTGCAAGTCTGTCAGGTTAAGATCACAAGTTTGAAAGTACTGATTTTAAGTATGCTCTCATTATTGACCAAGTTTCCACCCCTCGGTCTCCTCCCACAGTGATACTCGACACATTACTGACTGCAAGTCCCTCAAGATAAGATTTCCTTAAAGAAAGGACAAAACAAATACTATCTACCTGTTGACTTACTGTCCCTCTGTCTCCCCTCACAGTGACGTGTCCCATGAACGAGGTCCTAACAGCTTCCACGGGCGTCATCATGAGCCAATCCCCCGGTAGCGGCTTCCCCCACTTTGAGTCCTGTTCCTGGGTGGTCAAGGTAGAGCCGGGCTACAACATCACTTTCACAATACAACACTTCCAGACCAGCCGGCAGTTTGACGAATTAGAGATCTTTGACGGTGAGAGTTTATTACTTTTTTAACGTTGTATATACTACCTGTCTTGTTGCATATACTGCCTGTATTGTTGCATATACTGCCTGTATTGTTGCATATACTGCCTGTCTTGTTGCATATACTGCCTGTATTGTTGTGTATAGACTACCTGTATTGTTGTATATACTGCCTGTATTGTTGCATATACTACCTGTATTGTTGCATATACTGCCTGTATATACCACCTGTGTTGTTGTATATTACCTGTGTTGTATACTACCTGCATTGTTGTAGTATACTTCCTGAGTTGTATTTACTACCTGTATTGTTGTATACACTGCCTGTATTGTTGTATTTACTAACTGTATATACTACCTGTATTGTTGTATTTACTAACTGTATATACCACCTGTATTGTTGTATTTACTACCTGTATACACTGCCTGTATTGTTGTATTTTTACTACCTGTATATACTACCTGTATTGTTGTATTTACTAACTGTATATACTGCCTGTATGTCCTACTTGTGTTGTTGTATACTACCTGTGTTGTTTTATACTACCTGTGTTGTTTTATACTACCTGTGTTTTTGTTGTATACTACCTGTGTTGTTGTATACTTCAAGGAAAAACTGCTCCAGCTCCTTCAAGTTGGATGGGTTCTGCTGGTGTACAGCAATCTTTAAGTCATACCACCGATTCTGAATTGGATTGCCTTCTGGGCTTTGACTAGGCCATTCCAAGACATTTAATGGTTTCCCCTTAAACCACTTGAGTGTTACTTTAGCAGTAGGCTTAGGGTCATTGTCCTGCTGGAAGGTGAACCTCCGTTCCAGTCTCAAATCTCTGGAAGACTGAAACAGGTTTCCCTCAAGAATTTCCCTGTATTTAGCGCCATCCATCATTCCTTCAATTCTGACCAGTTTCCCAGTCCCTGCCGATGGAAAAACATCCCCACAGCATGATGCTGCCACCACCATGCTTCCCTGTAGGGATGATGTTCTCGGGGTGATGAGGTGTTGGGTTTGCAACAGACATAGCGTTTTCCTTGATGGCCAAAAAGCTAAATTTAAGTCTCATCTGACCAGAGTACCTTCTTCCATATGTTTGGTGAGTCTCCCTCATGTCTTTTGGAGAACACCAAACATGTTTACTTATTTTTTTTCTGGCCACTCTTCCATAAAGCCCAGCTCTGTGGAGTGTATGGCTTAATGTGGTCCTACGGACAGATACTCCAATCTCCGCTGTGGAGCTTTGCAGCTTCTTCAGGGTTATCTTTGGTCTCTTTGTTGCCTCTCTGATCAATGCCCTCCTTGCCTGGTCTGTGAGTTTTGGTGGGCGGCCCTCTTGGCAGGTTTGTTGTGATGCCATATTTTTTCCATTATTTAATAGTGGATTTAATGCTCCGTGGGATGTTCAAAGTTTCTGATATTTTTTTATAACCCAACCCTGATCTGTACTTCTCCACAACTTTGTCCCTGACCTGTTTGGAGAGCTCCTTGGTCTTCATTGTGCCGTTTGCTTGGTAGTGCCTCTTGCTTAATGGTGTTGCAAACTCTGGGGCCTTTCAGAACAGGTGTGCATATATACTGAGATCATGTGACAAATCATGTGATACTGAGATTGCACATTGGTGGACATTATTTAACTAATTATGCGACTTCTGAAGGTAATTAGTTGCACCAGATCTTATTTGGTTGCTTCTTAGCAAAGGGGGTGAATACATACAGTTGAAGTCAGAAGTTTACATTCACCTTAGACAAATACATTTTAACTCAGTGTTTCACAATTTCAGACATTTAATCCTTGTAAAAAATTCCCTGTCTTAGGTCAGTTAGGATCACCACTTTATTTTAAGAATGTGAAATATCAGAATAATAGTAGACAGAATGATTTATTTCAGCTTTTATTTCTTTCATCACATTCCCAGTGGGTCAGAAGTTTACATACACTCAATTAGTATTTGGTAGCATTGCCTTTAAATTGATTAACTTGGGTCAAACATTTCTGGATGCCTTCCACAAGCGTCCCACAATAAGTTGGGTGAATTTTGGCCCATTCCTCCTGACAGAGCTTGTGTAACTGAGTCAGGGTTGTAGGCCTCCTTGCTCGCACATGCTTTTTCAGTTCTGCCCACATATTTTCTATGGGATTGAGGTCAGGGCTTTGTGATGGCTACTCCAACACATTGACTTTGTGATGGCCTTAAGCCATTTTGCCACAACTTTGGAAGTATGCCAGGGGTCATTGTCCATTTGGAAGACCCATTTACAACCAAGCTTTAACTTCCTGACTGATGTCTTGAGATGTTGCTTCAATATATCCACATAATTGTCCTCCTCATGATGCCATCTATTTTGTGAAGTGCACCAGTCCCTCCTGCAGCAAAGCACACCCACAACATGATGCTTGCCACCCCCTTCATCAGACCAGAGGACATTTCTCCAAGAAGTACAATCTTTGTCCCCATGTGCAGTTGCAAACCATAGTCTGGCTTTTCTATGGCGGTTTTGGAGCAGTGGCTTCTTCCTTGCTGAACGGCCTTTCAGGTTATGTCAATATAGGACTCGTTTTACTGTGAATATAAATAATTTTGTACCTGTTTCCTCCAGCATCTTCACAAGGTCCTTTGCTGTTGATCTGGGATTGATTTGCACTTTTCACACCAAAGTACGTTCATCTCTAGGAGACAGAACGCGTCTCCTTCCTGAGCAGCATGACGGCTGTGTGGTGTTTATACTTGCGTACTATTGTTTGTACAGATGAACGTGGTACCTTCAGGTGTTTGGAAATTGCTCCCAAGGATGAACCAGACTTGTCGAGGTCTACACATTTTTTTTCTGAGGTCTTGGTTGATTTCTTTTGATTTTCCCATGATGTCAAGCAAAGAGGCACTGAGTTTGAAGGTAGGCCTTGAAATACATCCACAGGTACACCTCCAATTGACTCAAATGATGTCAATTAGCCTATCAGAAGCTTCTAAAGCCATGACATAATTTTCTGGAATTTTCCAAGCTGTTTAAAGGCACAGTCAACTTAGTGTATGTAAACTTCTGACCCACTCGAATTGTGATACAGTGAATTATAAGTGATATAATCTGTCTGTAAACAATTGTTGGAAAAATGACTTGTGTCATGCACAAAGTAGATGCCCTAACCGACTTTCCAAAACTATAGTTTGTTAACAAGAAATTTGTGGAGTGGTTGAAAAACGTGTTTTAATGACTCCAACATAAGTGTATGTAAACTTACAAATTCAACTGTATGCACACACCACTTTTCTGTATTATTTTAGAATTTCTTGATAAAAGTTCGTTTTTTTCACTTCACTTCACCAATTTGGACTATTTTGTGTATGTCCATTACATGAAATCCAAATAAATTACAGATCTTAGTGCAACAAAATAGAAAAAATGCCAAGATGGTGTATCTAGGCACAAGGCGAGACCCAGATTCAGACACAGGACGCAGATGTTTGGAGTCTTACAATGTTTATTAATCCAAAAGGGTAGGCAAGAGAATAGTTGTGGACAGGCAAAAAGGTCAACACCAGCAGACAGGCTCGTAGTCAGGCAGGCAGGTACAAAGTCCAGAAACAGGCAAGGGTCAAAACCGGGAGGACTAGAAAAAAGGAGAATACAGAAAACCGCTGATTGACTTGGAAACATACAAGACGAACTGGCACAGAGAGACAGGAAACACAGGGATAAATACACTGGGGAAAAACAAGCGATACCTGGAGGGGGTGGAGACAATAACGAGGACTGGTGAAACTGATCAGGGTGTGACATGGTGAATACTTTTTGCAAAGCACCGTAATGGCACAGTACAACAGTGGTGTCCAGAACAGCATCTCGGAATGCACAACTCATCGGTTCTGGTCACGGATGGGCTATTGCGGCAGACGACGACGATCAGCTAAAAACAAGAAGAAGCAGCTCCAGTGGACTACTCCATCACACTGGACTACTGAGGAGTAGAAAAACATTGCCCGGTCCGACGAATCCTGGTTCCTGTTGCAGCATGCTGATGGCAGTGTCAGGATTTGGCGTAAGTAGTAGGAGTCCACGGACGCATCCTGCCTGGTGTTGACGGTACAGGCTGGTGGCAGTGGTGTAATCATGTGGAAAATGTTAACTTCTTGGGGCTATGTGGGACGCTAGCGTGCCACCCGTGGTGCACCCTATTATCAGCAGGTGCATTTCAAGAGCGGCAAATTTGGAACCAAATAAATGTCAAAATTCAAATTTTTCAAACATACAACTATCTTACACCCTTTGAAAGATAAACATCTCCTTAATCTAACCACGTTGTCCGATTTCAAAAAGGTTTTACGGCGAAAGCATAAAGTTAGATTATGTTAGGAGAGTACATTGACAATAGCTGTGTGTAATGTTTTGTCAATTCAAAGACAGGGTCACCAAAACCAAAAAACCAGCTAAAATGATGCACTAACCTTTTACAATCTTTTACAATCTCCATCAGATGACACTCCTAGGACATTATGTTAGACAATGCATGCATTTTTAGTTCTATCAAGTTCATATTTATATCCAAAAACAGCGTTTTACTATGGCATTGATGTTGAGGAAATCGTTTCCCTCCAATAACCGGCAGTCAAGTCAGCACCACAAATTAAATAATTAAAATTAGAAAACATTGGTAAAATATTATATTGTCATTTAAAGAATTATAGATTTACATCTCTTGAACGCAATCAACTTGCCAGATTTAAAAATAACCTTACTGGGAAATCACACTTTGCAATAATCTGAGCACTGCGCCCAGAAAAATATGCTTTGCTATACAGACAAAGGGCCATGTTGGAGAGATCTAAAATCAAAAATACTATGTAAATAATCCATTACCTTTGATTCTCTTCATCAGATGTCACTTCCAGGAATCCCAGGTCCATAACGAATGTAGTTTTGTTCAAAAAAGCTCATCATTTATATCCAAAAAGATCCGTGTTGTTAGCACATGATCTAAGCCAGCCGGACTTCTCGTCATGAACGAGGGGAAAAAATATATTTACGTTCGTTCAAACATGTCAAACGTTGTATAGCATAAATCATTAGTGCCTTTTTTAACCAGAACATGAATAATATTCAAGGTGGACGAATGCATTCTCTTTTATAACGTATTGGAACGAGGGTACCCAACATGAACTCGCGCGCCAGAGTCTAATCGGCCATCACCGTTCCATGGCTCTTGTTCGGTCAGATCTCACAGTAAAAGACTCAAAACACTTTGTAAAGGCTGGTGACATCTAGTGGAAACAATAGGAATTGCCAAAACATTAATCAACCCCTGTGTGTTTCAATGGCATAGGCTTAAAGGTAATTCAACACATCAGGTATCCACTTCCTGTCAGAAAATGTCTCAGGGTTTTGCCTGCCAAATGAGTTCTGTTATACTCACAGACACCATTCAAACAGTTTTAGAAAGTTTAGGGTGTTTTCTATCCATATATAATAAGTATATGCATATTCTAGTTACTGGGTAGGATTAGTAACCAGATTAAATCGGGTACGTTTTTTTATCCAGCCGTGAAAATACTGCCCCCTAGCCCCAACAGGTTAAGTCCCATTATAGCAAATTAGCAACGTTTGAATGCCACACCTCGTAGAATCCATGCCCCAAATAATTCAGACTGTTCTGGAGGCAAACGGGGGGTTCGACCCAGTACTAGAAGAGTAATATAATAATAAACTGGCCGCTGACTGTATTTCAACTGCAAATGGCATGCGTTGATGACTGAAAATATTCATGTAGGAAAATGCTTGCCTCACTAATTTTTGTTGCACATTTTCTGATTAATTAGCTAGCTAGCTAACAATCTCATCTCATTATTTATGCACATGGCCTGAACAATAGATCTGCTCCAACTGTACTGTTTTTGGTAAAAAACTAACTAAATATGCTCACTAGCCGGACCAGTAAATAACGGTGTTAATTTGGTGTCAAGGATGAGTTCACTTTGGCGCCCGTCCAGTGTTCGCACATAAATTGCACAGATTACTAGCTAGGCTAATTACCATGCTAGCTAGAGAGAGCCTAACTACATTGCTGGCTAGCTAGCCAGCTAACGTTAGTTAAGTTAGAATTTGATGAGGACAGGGCTGCTTGCTTGGTGAAGTGTACATTTTTATTATTTACTTATTCAAATACGCTGTCGCTGGCTGTGGCAAGCTACTGTCATGACTCTCTCTCCTTGGTGAGGATCATGGGTGCCAGAATCGCCCAAACCCCCTCTTTCCCAAAGGAGAGGAGAGGGGGAATTGGGCCGGTTTTATCACTTAACAACCGGACTGTAAATACCTTGCAGATCGTATCGTAAATACCCCCCTTTGGTTCTGCAGTATGGAGGATTAATAAATCCCTATTCTGTGTGATTGTTTAGTTAGTAAATAAATAATTAAGCCAATTTGTGTATTGCTGAGGCTAGTGTTCGTGCAGATATCCAAGGATTATGCAACGTTCAGAATGAGACTGATATGGGGAAATGAATGATTGATAACTGGTATGATATTGATATATTATTGTGTTAATTCGGGAAACGGTAACTCATTAAGTAAACCTTTCCCGTGGTGCCCCAAATTAATAATGAATTAATTGTTACATGATTAATTGAATTGAGTATTAATTAAACGTTGGAGGCAATTATTCAATGAATAGCAGTCATCACATGAATGATAGTCACGACACTACTCATCGTCAAACCACCATGCACACTCTCTCTCTCGGATCGTGACGTAGAGCTGAATGATGTACAATGAGCAGCTTGTAGAGCGCCCTCTTCAGGCAACCATTAAAAACTCTTAGGGATCCCATTACAGCTAGAATCCCGTTAACGGGATCGATTTGACAACATCCGGTAAATTGCAGAGCGCGAATTTCAAAAAATACTAAATTCGTAATATTAAACATTCATGACGATACAAGTGTCTTACATCATTTAAAAGCTTAACTTCTTGTTAATCCAGCCGCTTTGTCAGATTTCAAAAAGGCTTTATGGCGAAAGCATACCATGCGATTGTATGAGAACAGCGCCCCGCGTACAAAAGCATGAAAAACATTTTCCAACCAAACAGATGCATCACGAAAGTCAGAAATAGCGATAAAATTAATGGCTTACCTTTGAAGATCTTCATTTTTTTGCAATCCCAAAGGTCTCAGTTACACAATGAATGGTCGTTTTGTTCGATAAAGTCCTTCTTTATATCCCAAAAATGTCCGTTTATTTGGCCCGTTTGATTCAGAAATACACCGGTTCCAACTCGCACAACATGCCCTCAAAGGATCTAATAAGTTACCTGTAAACTTGGTCCAAACATTTCAAACAACATTTCTAATCCAACCTCAGGTACCCTAATATGTAAATAATCGATAAAATTTAAGACGGAATAAACTGTTTCCAATACCGGAGAAAAACAACGAGGAGCGCGCTCTCATTCACACGCACCAGAAGACTAGAGTCCACCTGAGTGACACTTAGAAAGAATACGGCTACTTCTTCATTTTTCAACAACAAAAAAACATCGAACAATTTCTAAAGACTGTTGACATCTATTGGAAGCCATAGGAACTGCAATCTGGGTCCTAATAATTATGCTTTCCCATAGAAAATCATTGGAATATCCAATGACCACAATAAAATTAAATCCTGGATGGTTTGTCCTCGGGGTTTCGCCTGCCAAATCAGTTCTGTTATACTCACAGACATTATTTTAACAGTTTTAGAAACTTTAGAGTGTTTTCTATCCAATAATACCATGCATATCCTAGCTTCTGGGCCTGAGTAACAGACAGTTTACTTTGGGCACCTTAGTCATCCAAACTTCTGAATACTGCACCCTGGCCTTAAGAAGTTTTAAAACATTAAAAACATTATTGCAAATGAGCAGACGTATTTGTTCATGTTATGTATATAATATGGCCACTTTATTAGTGGAAATAAAGACTGCTACAAATATTTATTTCAAAGGCTAATGTCGGTCTGACACAATACACATCCAACCTCTCTAAAGACCTGGGTGAGCTGGAGAGAAATGGTCTGACTCTACACACTACCAACCTCTCTAAAGACCTGGGTGAGCTGGAGAGAAATGGTCTGACTACACACATCCAACCTCTCTAAAGACCTGGGTGAGCTGGAGAGAAATGGTCTGACTCTACACACTACCAACCTCTCTAAAGACCTGGGTGAGCTGGAGAGAAATGGTCTGACTCTACACACTACCAACCTCTCTAAAGACCTGGGTGAGCTGGAGAGAAATGGTCTGACTCTACACACTACCAACCTCTCTAAAGACCTGGGTGAGCTGGAGAGAAATGGTCTGACTCTACACACTACCAACCTCTCTAAAGACCTGGGTGAGCTGGAGAGAAATGGTCTGACTCTACACACATCCAACCTCTCTAAAGACCTGGGTGAGCTGGAGAGAAATGGTCTGACTCTACACACTACCAACCTCTCTAAAGACCTGGGTGAGCTGGAGAGAAATGGTCTGACTCTACACACTACCAACCTCTCTAAAGACCTGGGTGAGCTGGAGAGAAATGGTCTGACTCTACACACTACCAACCTCTCTAAAGACCTGGGTGAGCTGGAGAGAAATGGTCTGACTCTACACACTACCAACCTCTCTAAAGACCTGGGTGAGCTGGAGAGAAATGGTCTGACTCTACACACTACCAACCTCTCTAAAGACCTGGGTGAGCTGGAGAGAAATGGTCTGACTCTACACACTACCAACCTCTCTAAAGACCTGGGTGAGCTGGAGAGAAATGGTCTGACTCTACACACTACCAACCTCTCTAAAGACCTGGGTGAGCTGGAGAGAAATGGTCTGACTACACACTATCCAACCTCTCTAAAGACCTGGGTGAGCTGGAGAGAAATGGTCTGACTCTACACACTACCAACCTCTCTAAAGACCTGGGTGAGCTGGAGAGAAATGGTCTGACTCTACACACTACCAACCTCTCTAAAGACCTGGGTGAGCTGGAGAGAAATGGTCTGACTCTACACACTACCAACCTCTCTAAAGACCTGGGTGAGCTGGAGAGAAATGGTCTGACTCTACACACTACCAACCTCTCTAAAGACCTGGGTGAGCTGGAGAGAAATGGTCTGACTCTACACACTACCAACCTCTCTAAAGACCTGGGTGAGCTGGAGAGAAATGGTCTGACTCTACACACTACCAACCTCTCTAAAGACCTGGGTGAGCTGGAGAGAAATGGTCTGACTCTACACACTACCAACCTCTCTAAAGACCTGGGTGAGCTGGAGAGAAATGGTCTGACTCTACACACTACCAACCTCTCTAAAGACCTGGGTGAGCTGGAGAGAAGTGTTAGTGATTCCTCTTTTTATTTTATCTTCCAACGAGCGGGGCGAGAACAGACGTGTAAGCCCTCGTGGGCTGCCAAACAGAGTGTGGATCGTTGGATTCTTGGATGGGAATCTGTTTCTCAGTTCCCAGCTGCTATCTCTGCCATAGCAGCATGGGACCAAACTACATGGACGAGTACATTGGCAAAGCCTCAATAGAAAGAGCTTCTTTTGATTTAGCAGTTGAAAGCTCCTGCTAACATTACAGACCACTCGAACTAGCATGTGTTGACGTGAAACAACATGCTAAACACCTCAAGGCATTGGAATCCTCCCCCAACTGGTCTGCTTGACAGGACAAGCTGACCAGGATGTCACTTCTGATCATGTCTAAATCGTGGTTGTCCCCATCTGCTCAAAAGGACCATGACAAGTAGTCACACCATCAATGTTTATGAGATGTCTTATAAACCCAGGGTTGTTAAAGGTTCATTATGTCATTTAAACCCAGGGTAGTTAGAAGAAGGGTTAGATGTAGGGTTGTTAAAGGTTCATTATGTCATTTAAACCCAGGGTTGTTAGAAGAAGGGTTAGATGTAGGGTTGTTAAAGGTTCATTATGTCATTTAAACCCAGGGTAGTTAGAAGAAGGGCATTATGTCATGTAAACCAGGGTTGTTAAAGGTTCATTATGTCATTTAAACCCAGGGTAGTTAGAAGAAGGGTTAGATGTAGGGTTGTTAACGGTTCATTATGTCATTTAAACCCAGGGTTGTTAGAAGAAGGGTTAGATGTAGGGTTGTTAAAGGTTCATTATGTCATTTAAACCCAGGGTTTTTAATGGTTCATTATGTCATTTAAACCCAGGGTAGTTAGAAGAAGGGTTAGATGTAGGGTTGTTAGGTGATGATGGAGTGTGTATTGTACGGTACTATGTTCTTGTCTACTGTGATTGGTGGAGTTTGTGCTGGTATGTGATGCATCTTTAGGGCGGGGGGGGGGGGGGGGGGGTCAGTGTATGGAGGATGTCACATTAAAGTAAGACAGTATGACCAAGTCTCTCTCTGTTTCCCCTCTATCTCTACAGGTCCGTCCAGACAGAGTCCTCTCCTGGTTACTCTGAGTGGAAACTACTCCTCTCCTCTCAGCATCACCAGCTCTAACAACAAGGTTTACCTCCACTGGTCTTTCGACCACACCACCAGCCACAAAGGCTTTCGCATACAATACTCAGGTGAGTCCAGGAAGAGTGTGTGTGTGTGTGTGTGTGTGTGTGTGTGTGTGTGTGTGTGTGTGTGTGTGTGTGTGTGTGTGTGTGTGTGTGTGTGTGTGTGTGTGTGTGTGGAACAGGTGGTCTCATGTTGAAACTCTAGGTGAGTTGTTATTCCGTTCTCGTTCCCTCCTAGAGATGGAGGATGTGCTGTATATAGGACACCTGCGTTACGTTGGATGAGTTATCGTCGTATCAATATTTAAAAACGCTCCCTCTGTTACATATCAACACTACTCAGGCAGATCGACTAATCACCCCTCCGTCGTTCTCCCCTCTCTCACCACAGTCCTCCTTGCATCTGTACCGCCCTCCCTCCCTCCCTCCCTCCCTCCCTCCCTCACCAGAGTCCTCCCTCTCTCACCACAGTCCTCCTTGCATCTGTACCTCCCTCCCTCCCTCACCACAGTCCTCCTTGCATCTGTACCGCTCTCCCTCCCTCCCTCCCTCCCTCCCTCCCTCACCAGAGTCCTCCCTGCCTCTTTCACCCTCCCCAGAGCCCCATCAAAGGTAGTGCACTATGTAGGGGAGACAGTGGCAGGCATCTCCTCACTGTTTGGTTGGGTGGTTGGTTGGTTGGTTGGTTGGTTGGTTGGTTGGATGGTTGGGTTAGTGGCAGACAGCAGCTCACAGGTTTGTTGGTTGGTTGGCTGGGTGGTTGGCTGGCTGGTTGGTTGGTTGGTTGGCTGGTTGGTTGGTTGGTTGGTTGGTTGGATGGTTGGGTTAGTGGCAGACAGCAGCTCACAGGTTTGTTGGTTGGTTGGCTGGTTGGTTGGCTGGTTGGCTGGTTGGCTGGTTGGTTGGTTGGTTGGTTGGCTGGTTGGTTGGCTGGTTGGTTGGTTGGCTGGTTGGTTGGGTGGTTGGGTGGTTGGTTGGGTGGTTGGCTGGTTGGGTGGTTGGCTGGTTGGTTGGGTGGTTGGTTGGTTGGTTGGTTGGTTGGGTGGTTGGGTGGTTGGTTGGGTGGTTGGCTGGTTGGGTGGTTGGCTGGTTGGTTGGTTGGGTGGTTGGCTGGTTGGGTGGTTGGCTGGCTGGTTGGTTGGGTGGTTGGTTGGTTGGGTGGTTGGCTGGTTGGGTGGTTGGCTGGTTGGTTGGTTGGGTGGTTGGCTGGTTGGGTGGTTGGCTGGCTGGTTGGTTGGGTGGTTGGTTGGTTGGTTGGGTGGTTGGGTGGTTGGTTGGGTGGTTGGCTGGTTGGGTGGTTGGCTGGTTGGTTGGTTGGCTGGTTGGTTGGTTGGGTGGTTGGATGGTTGAGTTAGCGGCAGACAGCAGCTCACAGGTTGGTTGGGTTCATCAATATGGAGTCCCCTTCTGTTAGGATACCTCAGTGGGAACCAGACAGATGGCGAGAACAGATTCTACGTTTTGTACTGTTTTCTTTATCAATCCATCTTTTATCTCCGTGGCCCTTCGTCATCTCCTCCATCACCAGCTGTAGCAACACACCTGCTCCCCCGCTCCCATTCTTCTTTTCTTGCTATCTCTTTTTAATTTGTTCCCTTCCTTCTTTCTCTCTCTTCACTCATTTGCTTGCACCCTATTCCCTACATAGTGCACTACTGGTCCAAATTAGGGAATAGGGTGCTATTTGAGATGCGGCCTGGAGCACCATGTAGGGAATAGTGTGCTCTTTGGGATGCGCCCTAGATCACCATGTAGGGAATAGTGTGCTCTTTGGGATGCAGACTAGAGCACCATGTAGGGAATAGTGTGCTCTTTGGGATGCGCCCTAGAGCACCATGTAGGGAATAGTGTGCTCTTTGGGATGCGCACTAGATCACCATGTAGGGAATAGTGTGCTCTTTGGGATGCAACCTAGAGCACCATGTAGGGAATAGTGTGCTCTTTGGGATGCAGCCTAGAGCACCATGTAGGGAATAGTGTGCTCTTTGGGATGCAGCCTAGAGCAACGTGTAGGGAATAGTGTGCTCTTTGGGATGCAGCCTAGAGCACCATGTAGGGAATAGTGTGCTCTTTGGGATGCAGCCTAGAGCAGAGCCAAAATCACAACGCACTGTCCCCCGGCTACTTTGGTTCCTTTATCTAACACCTATTGAATTACAGTGTTAAATCCCCATTATATGGTTCCCTTATCTAACACCTATTGTTTTACAGTGTTAAATCCCCATTATATGATTCCCTTATCTAACACCTATTGTTTTACAGTGTTAAATCCCCATTATATGATTCCCTTATCTAACACCTATTGTTTTACAGTGTTAAATCCCCATTATATGATTCCCTTATCTAACACCTATTGAATAGGATCATGGTGTTTTACAGCGTTAAATCCCCATTATATGGTTCCCTTATCTAACACCTATTCCCCACCACTACAAAAATGGTCAAGGGGGCATACTCAAAAAAAGTTTCACATTTTCTGCCTCCGTGAAACAATTTGTTTGAGAGAGAGAGAGAGAGAGAGACGAGAGAGAGAGAGAGAGAGAGAGAGAGAGAGAGAGAGAGAGAGAGAGAGGAGAGAGAGAGAGAGAGAGAGAGAGAGAGAGAGAGAGAGAGAGAGAGAGAGAGAGAGAGAGAGAGAGAGAGAGAGAGAGAGAGAGAGAGAGAGAGAGAGAGAGAGAGAGAGAGAGAGAGAGAGGGAGGGAGGGAGGGAGGGAGGGAGGGAGGGAGGGAGGGAGGGAGGGAGGGAGGGAGGGAGGGAGGGAGGGAGGGAGGGAGGGAGAGAGCTACAGCAGCCCATAAACTGCATATATATATATATATATATATATATATATATATATATATATATATATATATCACTCGGTTTTAACAACGAACAGCCATAACTTTTTATACCGTAGGGGAACCTTATCTGAATTGTCTGTTCATTGCGTTGGATGGGATACAGCGTTTTGGGTCCAGAATTAGCATTTTTATGGAGATATTTATAGTAATATAGTCATAGAGATTAACCGTAATGAATGATACGCTTTTTTCTGTGTTCGTGGTCCACTTCCTCGCAAATCTCCCCTCCGCTCAATGCCACACTTCACGTCACACGGTCCGTTATCATTCCAATGGGTTTAATCTCAAATTCCTTCTCCTCTGACGTAGCTGGCTCTATTGCTGTGTGTGTGTGTGTGTGTGTGTGTGTGTCAGTGTGTGTGTGTGTGTGTCCAACAGTCTATATTTCAGATCCCCCCATTTCGTCCGAGAGAAACCCAGACCCCAGACTTGTTGAATCACTCAGAATGGGATTATTACAGTTGTATATTTTGTTTGCTACCAAAAAAAACGACATAGAACTTTTTTATATTGTTTACATAGACATCTTATGATCTCTGGCCTCAGTCTAGCTTCCATTTCTGTTTTGCAGCACACTGAGCTCTCTCTCTCTCTCTCTCTCTCTCTCTCTCCCCTTATTTTGTTGTTTTTGAAAACACACTTTATTTAGATAGTCCAGTTTTTCCATCTGTAGATTCCCTACAGATATTATGTATAACTATTTGTTGATAAACAACTGCTTGCTAAATTAGAGCAAAGGAATATTGCTCAGTTAGAATACTGTTTAAATGCTGAGCTCTGCTCACTGTCGTTGTATAGTATATTACTTCGTTTTACAGGATATTACCACTGTCGTTGTATAGTATATTACTTCGTTTTACAGTATATTACCACTGTCGTTGTATAGTATATTACTACTGTCGTTGTATAGTATATTACTTCGTTGTACACTATATTACCACTGTCGTTGTATAGTATATTACTACTGTCGTTTTACAGTATATTACCACTGTTATTTTACAGTATATTACTACTGTCGTTGTATAGTATATTATCACTGTCGTTGTACAGTATATTACAGTATATTACCACTGTCGTTGTACAGTATATTACCACTGTCGTTGTGCAGTATATTACCACTGTCGTTGTGCAGTATATTACAGTATATTACTACTGTCGTTGTACAGTATATTACCACTGTCATTGTGCAGTATATTACCACTGTCGTTGTGCAGTATATTACAGTATATTACTACTGTCGTTGTGCAGTATATTACAGTATATTACTACTGTCGTTGTACAGTATATTACAGTATATTACTACTGTCGTTGTACAGTATATTACTACTGTCGTTGTACAGTATATTACCACTGTCGTTGTACAGTATATTACAGTATATTACTACTGTCGTTGTGCAGTATATTACAGTATATTACTACTGTCGTTGTACAGTATATTACAGTATATTACCACTGTCGTTGTACAGTATATTACTACTGTCGTTGTGCAGTATATTACAGTATATTACTACTGTCGTTGTACAGTATATTACAGTATATTACTACTGTCGTTGTACAGTATATTACTACTGTCGTTGTACAGTATATTACTACTGTCGTTGTACAGTATATTACAGTATATTACCACTGTCGTTGTACAGTATATTACTACTGTCGTTGTACAGTATATTACAGTATATTACCACTGTCGTTGTACAGTATATTACAGTATATTACTACTGTCGTTGTACAGTATATTACTACTGTCGTTGTACAGTATATTACAGTATATTACCACTGTCGTTGTACAGTATATTACTACTGTCGTTGTACAGTATATTACCACTGTCGTTGTACAGTATATTACTACTGTCGTTGTGCAGTATATTACAGTATATTACTACTGTCGTTGTGTAGTATATTACAGTATATTACTACTGTCGTTGTACAGTATATTACCACTGTCGTTGTACAGTATATTACTACTGTCGTTGTACAGTATATTACTACTGTCGTTGTACAGTATATTACCACTGTCCTTGTACAGTATATTACAGTATATTACTACTGTCGTTGTACAGTATATTACAGTATATTACTACTGTCGTTGTGCAGTATATTACAGTATATTACTACTGTCGTTGTACAGTATATTACAGTATATTACCACTGTCGTTGTACAGTATATTACAGTATATTACTACTGTCGTTGTGCAGTATATTACAGTATATTACTACTGTCGTTGTACAGTATATTACTACTGTTGTTGTACAGTATATTACTACTGTCGTTGTACAGTATATTACCACTGTCGTTGTTCATTACTACTGTCGTTGTGCAGTATATTACAGTATATTACTACTGTCGTTGTGCAGTATATTACCACTGTCGTTGTACAGTATATTACAGTATATTACTACTGTCGTTGTGCAGTATATTACTACTGTCATTGTACAGTATATTACCACTGTCGTTGTGCAGTATATTACTACTGTCGTTGTACAGTATATTACTACTGTCGTTGTACAGTATATTACAGTATATTACCACTGTCGTTGTGCAGTATATATCTACTGTCGTTGTACAGTATATTACCACTGTCGTTGTGCAGTATATTACTGCTGTCGTTGTACAGTATATTACAGTATATTACCACTGCCGTTGTGCAGTATATTACTACTGTCGTTGTACAGTATATTACCACTGTCGTTGTACAGTATATTACTACTGTTGTTGTACAGTATATTACAGTATATTACTACTGTCGTTGTACAGTATATTACCACTGTCGTTGTGCAGTATATTACCACTGTTTCGACCAACTATTGTTTCTTTGTTTATTCATAATATTAACAATGTTTTCACCATCTTTTGAAACGTTTCAGACTTTTAATCATAAAAGTTGTTACTTTGTTTATTCACAGCAGCTTTATTGCAGCCCAGCTAGAAAACTGAGGAAACGTTTCAGATTTATTCTGAATATTTAAATGTTGTTGTTGTTATTTTATTAAATGCTGTTGTTTGTTTATTCACAGCGGCGTACTGCAGCCCACCTAGCAACCCTCTGAATGGAACAGTCCACAGTCAGACAGGCACCAAGCTAGGCAGTACCCTGCGCTTCAGCTGTGACCAAGGCTTTCGTCTGATTGGCCAAAGCAGTGCCACCTGCACCCGCACCCCTCAGGGGATTTATATATGGAACGCCCCCGTACCGCTCTGCCAAGGTAAGGACATGAACCACAGGGAATCTACATTCAGTATGGAACGCCCCCCCGTACCGCTCTGCCAAGGTAAGGACATGAACCACAGGGAAGCTACATACGCCCCCCCGTACCGCTCTGCCAAGGTAAGGACATGAACCACAGGGAATCTACATTCAGTATGGAACGCCCCCATACCGCTCTGCCAAGGTAAGGACATGAACCACAGGGAATCTACATTCAGTATGGAACGCCCCCATACAGCTCTGCCAAGGTAAGGACATGAACCACAGGGAATCTACATTCAGTATGGAACGCCCCCGTACCGCTCTGCCAAGGTAAGGACATGAACCACAGGGAATCTACATACGGTATGGAATGCCCCCATACCGCTCTGCCAATATATATGGAATTTGTCCCTATGCTTTTTGTTCCCTAAAATGGGGGGGACTTTGTACAAAAGTAATTTATAAACAGTTCGTAAAGTATTCAGACCCCTTGACTTTTTCCACATTTTGTTACGTTACAGCATTTTTCTAAAATTGATCAAATAAAATAAATCCTCATCAATTTACACACAACCCCATAGAGACAAAGTGAAAACAGATGTATTAAAAATATTAAACTTATATTAAACAAATAGCTTACTTGCATAAATCCTCTTGACGGTCGCCTAGGATAGGGGGCACTACAGCGATTTTTGAAAAAAATGTGTGCCCATTTTAAACGGCCTCCTACTCAAACTCAGAAGCTAGGATATGCATATAATTAATACTTGTGGATAGAAAACACCCTAAAGTTTCTAAAACTGTTTGAATGGTGTCTGTGAGTATAACAGAACTCATATGGCAGTCAAAACCCCGAGACCGATCGTAACAGGATGTGGAATTCTGAATTGCAGACTCAACTTCATCACTTTGCCTATAAATCACACCGTGAGCTATGGTTCATTGAGCACTTCCTATTGCTTCCACTAGATGTCCCCAGTCTTTACAAAGTGGTTTGAGTCTCCTACTGTGAAAACTGACTGAATGAGAGGCTGTGGAAAGTGGTCACATGAGGAGGGCCATCACCATTATGACGCCGGCGCCCCTGGCTACCCTCCCCTTTCGAAACATTTAGAAAGACAATGCAATCGTCCCCCTTGAATCTTATTGGAGCTCTGGTTGAAAAAGGCCCTAAAGATTTATGTTATACAACGTTTGACATGTTTGGATGAACCTAAATTTAAAAAAAATTAATTTTATTGAAAGAGGAGTCCCGCGGCCAACGGAAGTTTTGGAGCAGCCTTCAGAACGCGCTAACAAGAACAAGCTATTGGGACGTAAAGGATTAACTTTTTCGAACGAAAATACATTTGTTGTGGACCTGGGATTCCTGGAAGTGCTTTCTGATGAAGATAATCAAAGGTAAGGGATTATTGACAATAGTATACAAGAGTAGAATTGATATGCGATTGTTCCAAGATGGCGCTGACCTGTAACGGTAGCCTATTTTTCTGAGTATCGCATCCCCTTTTATCGCAAAGTGTGATTACCCAGTAAAATTATTTTTAAATCTCGCATTACAGGTGCTTTCAAGAGATATTCATCTATAAATCTTAGAATGACAATATTACATTTTAAAAATGTTTTCGAATAGTAATTTAGTAAATTGTAGCGCTGTTTCACTGGATGCATTTGAGGGAAAATAGTTAGTCAACGTCACGCGCCGATGTAAAATGCTGTTTTTATATATAAATATGAACTTTATCGAACAAAAGAATGCATGTATTGTGTAACATGATGTCCTAGGAGTGTCATCTGATGAAGATTGTCAAGGTTAGTGCTGCATTTAGCTGTTTTTTGGTTATTTGTGATGCATGTGGTTGGTCGGAAAAT
Organism: Salmo salar; assembly: GCF_965601325.2. Lineage (NCBI taxonomy): Eukaryota > Metazoa > Chordata > Actinopteri > Salmoniformes > Salmonidae > Salmo > Salmo salar. The sequence goes on from NC_138304.1 coordinate 106,407,725, forward strand.
GGCTATGTGCCTACTTTTCCGATATACTCCTCTAACATAATCTAATGTTTTGCTTTTGCTGTAAAGCCTTTTTGAAATCGGACAACGTGGTTCGATTCAGGAGAGGTGTATCTATAAAACGATATAACATATTCCTATATTTGAAAAATATATATATTAAATTTTGTTATGCTAATGGCGATAGGATTTTTCGCTGGGGCCCGACCAGGGGTGCATAAGTATTCAGACTCTTCGGTATGAGACTCAGTTGCATCCTGTTTCCAATGATCATCCTTGAGATGATTCTACAGTCGTGGCCAAAAGTTTTTGAGAATGACACAAATATTTGCTGCTTCAGTGTCTTTAGATATTTTTTGTAAGATGTTACTGTGGAATACTGAAGTATAATTACAAGCATTTCATAAGTGTCAAAGGCTTTTATTGACAATTACATGAAGTTGATGCAAAAAGTCAATAATTGCAGTGGTGACCCTTTTTCAAGACCTCTGCAATCCGCCCTGGAATGCTGTCAATTAACTTCTGGGCCACATCCTGACTGATGGCAGCCTATTCTTGCATAATCAATGCTTGGAGTTTGTCAGAATTTGTGGGTTTATGTTTGTCCACCCACCTCTTGAGGATTGACCACAAGGTCTCAATGGGATTAAGGTCTGGGGTGTTTCCTGGCCATGGACCCAAAATATCGATGTTTTGTTCCCCAAGCCACTTAGTTATCACTTTTGCCTTATGGCAAGGTGCTCCATCATGCTGGAAAAGGCATTGTTCGTCACCAAACTGTTCCTGGATGGTTGGGAGAAGTTGCTCTCGGAGGATGTGTTGGTACCATTCTTTATTCATGGCTGTGTTCTTAGGCAAAATTGTGAGTGAGCCCACTCCCTTGGCTGAGAAGCAACCCCACACATGAATGGTCTCAGGATGCTTTACTGTTGGCATGACACAGGACTGATGGTAGCGCTCACCGTGTCTTCTCCGGACAAGTTTTTTTCCGGATGCCCCTATTCAATCGGAAAGGGGATTCATCAGAGAAAAGGACTTTACCCCAGTCCTCAGCAGTCCAATCCCTGTACCTTTTGCAGAATATCAGTCTGTCCCTGATGTTTTTCCTGGAGAGAAGTGGCTTCTTTGCTGCCCTTCTTGACACCAGGCCATCCTCCAAAAGTCTTCGCCTCACTGTGCGTGCAGATGCACTCACACCTGCCTACTGCATTCCTGAATAAGCTCTGTACTGGTGGTGCCCCGATCCGGCAGCTGAATCAACTTTAGGAGACGGTCCTGGCGCTTGCTGAACTTTCTTGGGCGCCCTGAAGCCTTCTTCACAACAATTGAACCGCTCTCCTTGAAGTTCTTGATGATCCGATAAATGGTTGATTTAGGTGCAATCTTACTGGCAGCAATATCCTGCAAAGCAATGATGACGGCACGTGTTTCCTTGCAGGTAACCATGTTTGACAGAGAAAGAGCAATGATTCTAAGCACCACCCTCCTTTTGAAGCTTCCAGTTTGTTATTCGAACTCAATCATCATGACAGAGTGATCTCCAGCCTTGTCCTCGTCAACACTCACACCTGTGTTAACAAGAGAATCACTGACATGTCAGCTGGTCCTTTTGTGGCAGGGCTGAAATGCAGTGGAAATATTTTTGGGGGATTCAGTTAATTTGCATGGCAAAGAGAGACTTTGCAATTAATTGCTATTCATCTGATCACTCTTCATAACATTCTGGAGTATATGCAAATTGCCATCATACAAATTAAGGCAGCAGACTTTGTGAAAATTAATATTTGTGTCATTCTCAAAACTTTTGGCCACGACTATACAACTTGATTAGAGTCCATCTGTGGTAAATTCAATTGATTGGACGTGATCGGGAAAGGCACACACCTGTCTATATAAGGTCCCACAGTTGACAGTGCATGTCAGAGCAAAAACCAAGCCATGAGGTCAAAGGAATTGTCAGTAGAGCACCGAGACAGGATTGTCTTGAGGCACAGATCTGGGAAAAGGTACCAAAAAAATTCTGCAGCATTGAAGGTCCCCAAGAACACAGTGGCCTACATCATTCTTAAATGGAAGAAGTTTGGAACCACCAAGACTCTTCCTAGAGCTGGCAGCCCGGCCAAACTGAGCAATCGTGGGAGAAAGGCCTTAGTCAGGGAGGTGACCAAGAACCCGATGGTTACTCTGACAGAGGTCCAGAGTTCCTCCTTGGAGATGGGAGAACCTTCCAAAAAGGACAACCATCTCTGCAGCACTCCACAAATCAGGCCTTTATGGTAGAGTAGCCAGACGGAAGCCACTCCTCAGTAAAAGGCACGACAGCCCACTTGGAGTTTACCAAAAGTCAACTAAAGGACTCTCAGACCATGAGAAACAAGATTCTCTGGTCTGATGAAACCAAGATTGAACTATTTAGCCTGAATGCCAAGCGTCACGTCTGGAGGAAACCTGGCACCATCCCTACAGTGAAGCATGGTGGTGGCAGCATCATGCTGTTGGGATGTTTTTCAGCGGCAGGATTGAGGGAAGGTATCATGGGAAAGATGAACGGAGCAAAGTACAGAGAGATCCTTGATGAAAAACTGCTCCAGAGCACTCAGGACCTCAGACTGGGGCTATGGTTCACCTTCCAACAGGACAATGACCCTAAGCACACAGCCAAGACAATACAGGAGTGGCTTCGGGACAAGTCTCTGAATGTCCTAGAATGGCCCAGCCCAAGCCCGGACTTGAACCCAGTTGAACATCTCTGGAGAGACCTGAAAATAGCTGTGCAGTGACGCTCCCCATCCAACCTGACAGAGCTTGAGGTGATGTGTAGAGTACAATGGGAGAAACACCCCCAAAACAGGTGTGCCAAGCTTGTAGCATCATACCCAATAAGACTCGAGGCTGTAATCGCTGCCAAAGCTACTTCAACAAAGTACTGAGTAAAGGGTCTGAATACTTATGTAAATGTAATAATTTTTTTTTATATATACATTTGCAAAAATGTCTAAAAACCTGTTTTTCCTTTGTCATTATGGGGTATTGTGTGTAGATTGTTGAGGAAACAAAACTATTTAATACATTTTATAATAAGTCTGTAACGTAACAAATTGTGGAAAAAGTCAAGAGTTTTGAATACTTTCTGAATGCACTGCATGCATATTTAATGAATACAACTAGCTACTAGCCTATTTTGATGGAAGTGAATACCACATGGATGGTCAACATGTATGGTCAACTCAGTTTCCTTTAGGCTTCTGTGCCTACAAGTTTTTACCTCTACTTAGGCACTTAAATGGCCCAAATTGGTCAAACTCAGTGGCTGATTCAAATTAAGAAATGGAAGCCAGCCACTTCAACACAGCTGCCTAGACATTGGGACAGGGCTTCAGACATAAACTCAGCAAAAAAAAGAAACGGCCCTTTTTCAGTGATAATTCGTAAAAATCCAAACAACTTCACAGATCGTCATTGTAAAAGGGTTTAAACACTGTTTGGCATGCTTGTTCAATGAACCATTGGGGCGGCAGGTAGCCTAGTGGTTAGAGTGGAGGGGCGGCAGGGTAGCCTAGTGGTTAGAGTGGAGGGGCAGCAGGTAGCCTAGTGGTTTGAGTGTTGGACTTGTAACCGAAAGGTTGCAAGATCGAATCCCCGAGCAGACAAGGTAAAAATATGTCGTTCTGCCCCTTGACGAAGGCAGTTAACCCACTGTTCCCAGGCCATCATTGAAAAAAAGAATTTGGTCTTAACTGACTTGCCTAGTTAAATAAAGGTACAATAAAAACCATAAACAATTAATGAACATGCACTTGTGGAATGGTCATTAAGAAGATTAGATTAGACGGAAGGCAATTAAGGTCACAGTTATGAAAACTTAGGAAACTAAAGAGGCCTTTCTACTGACTCTGATAAACACCAAAAAAAGATGCCCAGGGTCCCAGCTAACCTGTGTGAAAGTGCTTGAGGCATGAGGACTGCAGATGTGGCCAGGGCAATAAATTGCAATGTCCGTACTGTGATACGCCTAAGACAGAGCTACAGGGAGACAGGACAGACAGCTGATTGTTCTCGCAGTGGCAGACCACGTGTAACAACACCTGCACAGGATCGATACATCGGAACATCACACCTGCTGGAAAGGTACAGGATGGCAACAACTGCCCGAGTTACATCAGGAACGCACAATCCCTCCATCAGTGCTCAGACTGTCCGCAACAGGCTGAGAGAGGCTGGACTGAGGGCTTGTAGGGCTTGTAAGGCAGGACCTCACCAGACATCACCGGCAACAACGTCGCCTATGGGCACAAACCCACCGTCACTGGACCAGACAGGACTGGCAAAAAGTGCTCTTCACTGACGAGTCGCGGTTTTGTCTCACCAGGGGTGATGGTTGGATTCGTGTTTATCGTTGAAGGAATGAGCGTTACACCGAGGCCTGTACTCTGGAGCGGGATCGATTTGGAGGTGGAGGGTCCGTCATGGTCTGGGACGGTGTGTCACAGCATCATCGGACTGAACTTGTTGTCATTGCAGGCAATCTCAACGCTGTGCGTTACAGAGAAGACCTCCTCCCTCATGTGGTACCCTTCCTGCAGGCTCATCCTGACATGACCCTCCAGCATGACAATGCCACCAGCCATACTGCTCATTCTGTGCGTGATTTCCTGCAAGACAGGAATGTCAGTGTTCTGCCATGGTCAGCTAAGAGCCCGGATCTCAATCCCATTGAGCACATCTGGGACCTGTTGGATCGGAGGGTGAGGGCTAGGGCCGTTCCCCCCAGAAATGTCCGGGAACTTGCAGGTGCCTTGGTGGAAGAGTGGTGTAACATCTCACAGCAAGAACTGGCAAATCTGGTGTAGTCCATGAGGAGGAGATGCACTGCAGAACTTAATGCAGCTGGTGGCCACACCAGACACTGACTGTTACTTTTGATTTTGACCTCCCCTTTGTTCAGGGACACATTATTCAATATCTGTTAATCACATGTCTGTGGAACTTGTTCAGTTCATGTCTCAGTTGTTGAATCTTGTTATGTTCATACAAATATTTACACATGTTAAGTTTGCTGAAAATAAACGCAGTTGACAGTGAGAGGACATTTCCTTTTTTTGCTGAGTTTACATAAATACTACTGAAACTGAATAGGATTCTAGAAGGATTCTACAGTGTTCTTTTCATTTATGTATTCAGATAGGGGCCGATTCAGACTTAGGAAATGTACGCCTTTTCCTATGCACGCATTAAGAGTATTTACCTTATTCAATCGCTGTCGTGCTGGTATAAAGATCGGGCGACAAGCGCGGGAATGCGTAATATGATTTTTAATTTCTTTACCCCAAATTACAGCAAGCCATGTAAAGGCACAGGGACGAAGACCAAACAAACATGTTACAACACATAGGGTAGAAATCCGAACAAAAGAGCGAGGAGGATCTTGAAAAAATATAACACAATGATTAACACACAGGGCGAGACCTGTAATCATCTGCGTAATCCACAGTGGCACGAAATCCAAAACACACAGCACAGGTACTCACACGACCAACGGACATAGAACAATAATCGACAAGACAATGGTGAACCAAGGGCACACTTATACAATTACTTATCACTGGGAATAGGGGCCAGCTTTTTCTTTGCAACTCTGCCTAGAAGGCCAGCATCCCAGAGTTGCCTTTTCACTGTTGACGTTGAGACTGGTGTTTTGCGGGTACTATTTAATAAAGCTGCCAGTTGAGGACTTGTGAGGCGTCTGTTTCTCAAACTAGACACTCTAATGTACTTGTCCTCTTGCTCTGTTGTGCACCGGGGCCTCCCACTCTTTCTATTCTGATTAAAGCTAGTTTGCACTGTTCTGTGAAGGGAGTAGTACACAGCGTTGTATGAGATCTTCAGTTTCTTGGCAATTTCTCACATGGAATAGCCTTCGTTTCTCAGAACAAGAATAGACACAAGTTTCGGAAGAAAGTTCTTTGTTTCTTGCCATTTTGAACCTGTAATCGAACCCATAAATGCTGATGCTCCAGATACTCAACTAGTCTAAAGAAGGCCAGTTTTATTGCTTCTTTAACCATAACAACAGTTTTCAGCTGTGCTAACATAATTGCAAAAGGGTTTTATAATGATCAATTAACCTTTTAAAATGAAAAACTTGGATTAGCTAACACAATGTGCCATTGGAACACATGAGTGATGGTTGCTGATAATGGGCCTCTGTACGCCTAGATATTCCATAAAAAATCTGTCGTTTCCAGCTACAATAGTCATTTACAACATTAACAATGTCTACACTGTATTAATGATCAATTTGATGTTATTTTAATGGACAACAAAATGTGCTTTTCTTTCAAAAACAAGGACATTTCGAAGTGACCTCAAACCAGATTAAAAAATACTCTAATCTTGTAGATTATCTAGGTTTTAGAAAGTTTTTTATGAATCATAAAAAAACTGGTTTTGTGGAGCTTTTACGTACTAAAGAAAGAAAAAGGTGGTTTAATTAGTTCTGAACATTTAACCCATCAAATCATTTTCAATGCTTCGTAAACTAACATTGAAATGTTAAGTTTCCCAACAATTCAGAGAGAAAAACATAAATAATATAAACATAACAACACAAGAAATAAATCCACAATGATAACGATAACGTGGCTATGTACACGCAGTACCAGTACCGAGTCAATGAGCAGGGGTACGAGGTAATTGAGGTAGATATGTACATATAGGTAGGGGTTGTAACGAGTGCGCTGAGAGTCAGGAAGCAAGTTCAGGGAGTGAGTGTTTAAAAAAATAAAAAAAAATAAACAATGAACACGAAACACAAATAACGCACCGACATGAAAACAGAGTCAATAACACCTGAGGAAAGAACCAAGGGGAGTGACAGATATAGGGACGATAATCAAGGAAGTGATGGAGTCCAGGTGAGTGTCGTGAGGCGCAGGTGCGCAACAATATGGTGCCAGGTGTGTGGGATAATCAGCAGGCTGATGACCTAGAGGACGGAGAGGGAGTATACGTGACAGGGGTAAAGTGACTAGTCAACAGGATAGGTTTATAAATGGTAGCAGCAGTGCATGTGATGAGTCAAAATAGTTTGAGTGACAAGGGTCATTCCAGATAGTCTGGGTAGCTTTAGGAGTTAGTGACAAGGCTCAATCCAGATAGTCTGGGTAGCTTTAGGAGTTAGAGTGACAAGGCTCAATCCAGATAGTCTGGGTAGCTTTAGGAGTTAGTGACAAGGCTCAATCCAGATAGTCTGGGTAGCTTTAGGAGTTAGAGTGACAAGGCTCAATCCAGATAGTCTGGGTAGCTTTAGGAGTTAGAGTGACAAGGCTCAATCCAGATAGTCTGGGTAGCTTTAGGAGTTAGAGTGACAAGGCTCAATCCAGATAGTCTGGGTAGCTTTAGGAGTTAGCGACAAGGCTCAATTCAGATAGTCTGGGTAGCTTTAGGAGTTAGTGACAAGGCTCAATCCAGATAGTCTGGGTAGCTTTAGGAGTTAGTGACAAGGCTCAATCCAGATAGTCTGGGTAGCTTTAGGAGTTTGAGTGACAAGGCTCAATCCAGATAATCAGAGTAGCTTTTGGTTAACTCTGTCAGATTCAGATCAACTTTATTATCCCACCAGGGGGTAATTCATTTGGTTATGTGCCTAATAAGATGGTACATAAAACATGAAAACACAGAAACTACACAATATAATTCATTCAAAGTGCTTTAGCTACACATTGAAAATGAATGTGCAGTATGCTGTATACTGGAGGGACCAACAGACTATGAATTATACAGCCTAATGTCTGATGGAATAAAACAGTCCCAATATCTATCTGTTTTAATTTTCTTTTGAAGAAGTCTCTTTCCCCTTTTCCAGCTGCTGCTGTGACTCCGTTTTGAGTCTGTCTTGTAAAAATGCTTTAAAGATTTAGAAGGATGAGTTACGGTGTACAGTACAGGTGTGTTGCTGATTCTTAATCTATACCAATTATCCTTCCCGCCGTCTTAATCAAGCGCTGGAGCTTGACTTGGTCTTGCACTCGTATGTTCACAAACACGCATTTCAGAGCAAAGGACAGCACACTCTGCAGGACATATTTATAGAACATTTGTAAGATATATTGCGGTTGACATCAAAATGGTTCAGTGTGCGTTTAAAAAAAAAAAACATTCTCTGTTGCAACTTCCAGGTCACCGGCGTAGGCCGTCAGGGCCGCCCGGTCAGTGGACTCAAAACAGTCCTGGAGGTCTTCAGTCTCTTTAGGAGTGTAACATATTGCTGATATGATGGTAAATATTCAGATAGATTGTTCATGTTAAAGTCTCCCATGATCAGCTTTTATGCTTCAGATGACTCTGTTTTCAGCCTGGGATTACAAGGTCATGAATCAAGTCGGCAGCTATTCAGGTGTGAATGGAGACGGCAATGTAAACAATATATAGTTGGACCTGATTTATTTCCCGCTGCAGGAAGTACAGCCGTAGGTTAAGAGCAAGGAGTTCAACGTCTTTCATACAGACCTGGTGCTTAGTTGTAATATGGGCAGGATTGCAATATTTCTCGTTGACGAACGCACAAATTCCACCGTCTTTTCTCTTACCAGAGTTGATGTTTTGGTCCATTCTAACGTAGCAATGCAGCTCCACAGCGGAGTAGGGATCCTGTTCAGTAAACCCAGGTCTCAGGTCTCAGATAGACAGATCAGGCAGGGTACAAGCCCGTAACTCCTCTGTCTAATTCCCCACGCTTTCTACATGGCCATGCATAATAGATGGAAGAGGTTTTCTGAAGGGCTGTTTTTTTTTTTTAAATCCGATTCCTAATTCCTCCTCTACTGCCAGGCTTCCTTGGGTTTTAGATGCCTTTTATTGGGAACATGTTGTTGTATTGATTGTGGTGTTCCATTGCAGTGTAGACTTGTGCAGCAAAGGGTCGGAGATTAAGCAGGAAATCCCTTGTGTATGATATCTGCGGTTGCGGATCGCTGTATCCGTTGACGGTTAGGTCGACAGCTTGTTAAAACTAACAGTCAAAGTACTGCTATTTGTCTCATTATTTTATTTTTTTATTTATATTTTATTTCCCCTTTTTATTTAACCAGGTAGGCCAGTTGAGAACAAGTTCTCATTTACAACTGCGACCTGGCCAAGATTCTATTAGCTATATACGATTTAATAACACTGAAAACTTAGTTGGTTGAGGTGAATCGCGACTTTAAAAAAACACTTTAAAGAAAAAGAACAAACACGGAAGGGACCATGTTTCTGCAAGAACAGACGCCGCACACGCAAACACTTCCCTTTAAATATTGATCATTCTGATGGGGGTAGAAGCTGTTCAGGGCATGTTGGTTCCAGAATCGGTGCATCAATACTGCTTACTGTGCTAATGTTGGAAGATTAGTGTATACAGAATTATAACAGGGAGAAGAGTGTACAATAGTTGGCTATACCCTCATCCATTACCTGCACTAACCATGGGACTGTACTAACCATGGAACTGTGTGATGACAAGTATTGCGCCATGCATCAACTTCAAGCTGTTACAGCTTGGTCTGCGCTCCGCTCCATAAAAATTGAATTAGCCTACATGTCTTTTATTTTGTATTATCAACTGTTACTAATGATCCTCAGCAACAACCACACAGCAGTGATGGCGTTTAGAGAGGAAGCAAATTAAGGTAAACAATGAAATTAAACTAAACAAAACAATGAAATTAAATGGAATGATAATGTAGGCTATACCAACTGAAGGGAACTAACAGTAAATAGGGCTCCCGAGTGGCGCAGCGGTCTAAGACACTGCATCTCAGTGGTAGAGGTGTCACTACAGACCCTGGTTCGATTCTAGTCTGTATCATAACCGGCCGTGATTGGGAGTCCCATAGGGCGACGCACAATTGGCCCAGCGTCGTCTGTGTTAGTGTTTTGGCCGGAGTAGGCCGTCGTTGTAAATAAGAATTTGTTCTTAACTGACTTGCCACGTTAAATAAAGGTTAAATAAAAACAAACTAAAAAAATGTACAGTTGAATATGTGTGGTTATTAGGACTACTGACCGTCCATACTGATAGGGGTTCATATTTAACACGATAGAAAAAGGAGACAGAGAAAGTCAGGGTAGTTTATAATTAAGACATTACCGTTAAAAGGCTGTACAACTTAAAATTTTGCACAAATGCACAGCATTTCATCAACTTTACTGTGGAAAAGGTGATATGTTGATATGCTTCAGTTTGCTGCCACATGACTGGATTCATGTTTGTCTCCAGCAATCCCACGAGGTAAAATAGGTCTAAAACATGTGTCCTTTGTATATCCCACATCTCATAACATATCACTAATTTACCCAGCTCTGATCAATAGCTCTGATCAATAGCTCTGATCAATAGCTGTCACGTCCGTCGTACGAAGGCGACCAAGGCGCAGCGTGAGTATCGTTCCACATCTTTAATTTGAATGTGAAACTTAGCGAGGCAAAACAACAAACCGTGACGACAGCGGTGCACTAACTCAAAAATAATCTCCCCACAAAACACAGGTGGGAAAAACAACAACTTTAAATATGATCCCCAATTAGAGACAACGATGACCCCGCTGCCTCTAATTGGGAATCATACAAAAACCCCAACATAGAATAAATAAACTAGAACACAACATAGAAATAAATAAACTAGATAAACCCCAGTCACACCCTGATCTACTCTACCATAGAAAATAAGAGCTCTCTATGATCAGGACGTGACAATAGCTCTTATCAAGTTGTAAATGACAGTGTTTTTTCCGCTTGGAACCGGCTAGACCTTATTCATGGTTTCCTCCTGCATAAAGGCGGTAGAATTATGAGGGGAATTAAGTCAAGGTTAGAATACAGCGTATCGGTAGACACACCTTCATTTATTCCATCTCAACCCCAAACGAATAGCGGGTGAATAGCATGGTATTCTCATGCTTATGTTGAAAGGCTCAGAATATGGGTTGAGAGAAAAGTGCATATAAAGGAATTTACATTCCATTTATATTAGCTTAACTCTGGTCGGAATTCCCCCCCCATGTAAAGTGGCAAGAAAAAGTATGTGAACCATTTGGAATTATCTGGATTTCTGCATCAATTGGTCACCAAATTTGATCTGATCTTCATCTTAGTCACACCAATAGACAAACACAGTGTGCTTAAACTAATAACACACAAATTATTGTATTTTTCTTTTGAGTTGTTTGGAAGGAAAACACAACACTATGTGTGGAGAAAAAAAAGGCACAGCACACCAACATCAAAACCTCATCCCAACTGTAAAGTATGGTGGAGTGAGCATCATGGTTTGGGGCTGCTTTGCTGCCTCAGGGCCTGGACAGCTTGCTATCATTGACGGAAAAATGAATTCCCAAGTTTGTCAAGACATTTTGCAGGATAATGTTAGGCTTTCTGTCCTCCAATTGAAGCTCAACAGAAGTTGGGTGATGCAACAGGACAACGACACAAAACACAGAAGTAAATCAACAACAGAATGGCTTCAACAGAAGAAAATACGCCTTCTGGAGTGGCTCAGTCAGAGTCCTGACCTCAACGTGATTGAGATGCAGTGGCCTGACCTCAAGAGAGCCGTTCACACCAGACATCCCAAGAATATTGCTGAACTGAAACAGTTTTGTAAAGAGGAATTGTCCAAAATTCCTCCTGACCGTTGTGCAGGTCTGATCCGCAACTACAGAAAACGTTTGGTTGAGGTTATTGCTGCCAAAGGAGGGTCAACCAGTTATTAAATCCAGGGCTTCACATACTTTTCCCACCCTGCACTGTGAATGTTTACACGGTGTGTTCAATAAAGACATGAAAATGTATAATTGTTTGTGTTTTATCAGTTTAAGCAGACTGTGTTTGTCTATTGTTGTGACTTAGATGAAGATCAGATTAAATTTGATGACCAATTTATGCAGAAATCCAGGTAATTCCAAAGGGTTCATAAACTTGTTCTTGCCACTGTAGGTTACTTTCTGGTACACTTTCAAAATCTCTCATTCTGTTGTATAGAAATGTTCATGTCCAGGCTTCTAATGTATTGATGGAGGTGTGGGGATCCTCTAATGTATTGATGGAGGTGTGGGGATCCTCTAATGTATTGATGGAGGTGTGGGGATCCTCTAATGTATTGATGGAGGTGTGGGGATTCCTCTAATGTATTGATGGAGGTGTGGGGATCCTCTAATGTATTGATGGAGGTGTGGGGATCCTCTAATGTAGTGATGGAGGTGTGGGGATCCTCTAATGTATTGATGAAGGTGTGGGGATCCTCTAATGTATTGATGGAGGTGTGGGGATTCCTCTAATGTATTGATGGAGGTGTATGGATCCACTAATGTATTGATGGAGGTGTGGGGATCCTCTAATGTATTGATGGAGGTGTGGGGATCCTCTAATGTATTGATGGAGGTGTGGGGATCCTCTAATGTATTGATGGAGGTGTATGGATCCTCTATTGTATTGATGGAGGTGTGGGGATCCTCTAATGTATTGATGGAGGTGTGGGGATCCTCTAATGTATTGATGGAGGTGTGGGGATCCTCTAATGTATTGATGGAGGTGTGGGGATCCTCTAATGTATTGATGGAGGTGTATGGATCCTCTAATGTATTGATGGAGGTGTATGGATCCTCTAATGTATTGATGGAGGTGTGGAGATCCTCTAATGTATTGATGGAGGTGTGGGGATCCTCTAATGTATTGATGGAGGTGTATGGATCCTCTAATGTATTGATGGAGGTGTGGGGATCCTCTAATGTATTGATGGAGGTGTATGGATCCTCTATTGTATTGATGGAGGTGTGGGGATCCTCTAATGTATTGATGGAGGTGTGGGGATCCTCTAATGTATTGATGGAGGTGTGGGGATCCACTAATGTATTGATGGAGGTGTGGGGATCCTCTAATGTATTGATGGAGGTGTGGGGATCCTCTAATGTATTGATGGAGGTGTGGGGATCCTCTAATGTATTGATGGAGGTGTGGGGATCCTCTAATGTATTGATGGAGGTGTGGGGATCCTCTAATGTATTGATGGAGGTGTGGGGATCCTCTAATGTATTGATGGAGGTGTGGGGATCCTCTAATGTATTGATGGAGGTGTATGGATCCTCTAATGTATTGATGGAGGTGTGGGGATCCTCTAATGTATTGATGGAGGTGTGGGGATTCCTCTAATGTATTGATGGAGGTGTGGGGATTCCTCTAATGTATTGATGGAGGTGTGGGGATCCTCTAATGTATTGATGGAGGTGTATGGATCCTCTAATGTATTGATGGAGGTGTATGGATCCTCTAATGTATTGTTGAAGGTGTGGGGATTCCTCTAATGTATTGATGGAGGTGTGGGGATCCTCTAATGTATTGATGGAGGTGTGGGGATCCTCTAATGTATTGATGGAGGTGTGGGGATCCTCTAATGTATTGATGGAGGTGTGGGGATCCTCTAATGTATTGATGGAGGTGTATGGATCCTCTAATGTATTGATGGAGGTGTATGGATCCTCTAATGTATTGATGGAGGTGTGGGGATCCTCTAATGTATTGATGGAGGTGTGGGATTCCTCTAATGTAGTGATGGAGGTGTGGGGATTCCTCTAATGTATTGATGGAGGTGTGGGGATTCCTCTAATGTATTGATGGAGGTGTGGGGATCCTCTAATGTATTGATGGAGGTGTGGGGATCCTCTAATGTATTGATGGAGGTGTATGGATCCTCTACTGTATTGATGGAGGTGTGGGGATCCTCTAATGTATTGATGGAGGTGTATGGATCCTCTACTGTATTGATGGAGGTGTGGGGATCCTCTAATGTATTGATGGAGGTGTGGGGATCCTCTAATGTATTGATGGAGGTGTGGGGATCCTCTAATGTATTGATGGAGGTGTGGGGATCCTCTAATGTATTGATGGAGGTGTATGGATCCTCTAATGTATTGATGGAGGTGTATGGATCCTCTAATGTATTGATGGAGGTGTGGGGATCCTCTAATGTATTGATGGAGGTGTGGGGATTCCTCTAATGTAGTGATGGAGGTGTGGGGATTCCTCTAATGTATTGATGGAGGTGTGGGGATTCCTCTAATGTATTGATGGAGGTGTGGGGATCCTCTAATGTATTGATGGAGGTGTGGGGATCCTCTAATGTATTGATGGAGGTGTATGGATCCTCTACTGTATTGATGGAGGTGTGGGGATCCTCTAATGTATTGATGGAGGTGTATGGATCCTCTACTGTATTGATGGAGGTGTGGGGATCCTCTAATGTATTGATAGAGGTGTGGGGATCCTCTAATGTATTGATGGAGGTGTATGGATCCGCTAATGTATTGATGCAGGTGTGGGGATCCTCTAATGTATTGATGGAGGTGTGGGGATTCCTCTAATGTATTGATGGAGGTGTGGGGATCCTCTAATGTATTGATGGAGGTGTGGGGATCCTCTAATGTATTGATGGAGGTGTGGGGATCCTCTAATGTATTGATGGAGGTGTGGGGATCCACAACTGTATTGATGGAGGTGTGGGGATCCTCTAATGTATTGATGGAGGTGTGGGGATCCTCTAATGTATTGATGGAGGTGTGGGGATCCTCTAATGTATTGATGGAGGTGTGGGGATCCTCTAATGTATTGATGGAGGTGTGGGGATCCTCTAATGTATTGATGGAGGTGTGGGGATTCCTCTACTGTATTGATGGAGGTGTGGGGATTCCTCTAATGTATTGATGGAGGTGTGGGGATCCTCTAATGTATTGATGGAGGTGTGGGGATCCTCTAATGTATTGATGGAGGTGTGGGGATCCTCTAATGTATTGATGGAGGTGTATGGATCCTCTAATGTATTGATGGAGGTGTGGGGATCCTCTAATGTATTGATGGAGGTGTGGGGATCCTCTAATGTATTGATGGAGGTGTGGGGATCCTCTAATGTATTGATGGAGGTGTGGGGATTCCTCTAATGTATTGATGGAGGTGTATGGATCCTCTAATGTATTGATGGAGGTGTGGGGATCCTCTAATGTATTGATGGAGGTGTGGGGATCCTCTAATGTATTGATGGAGGTGTGGGGATCCTCTAATGTATTGATGGAGGTGTGGGGATCCTCTAATGTATTGATGGAGGTGTGGGGATCCTCTAATGTATTGATGGAGGTGTGGGGATCCTCTAATGTATTGATGGAGGTGTGGGGATCCTCTAATGTATTGATGGAGGTGTGGGGATCCACTAATGTATTGATGGAGGTGTGGGGATCCTCTAATGTATTGATGGAGGTGTGGGGATCCTCTAATGTATTGATGGAGGTGTGGGGATCCTCTAATGTATTGATGGAGGTGTGGGGATCCACTACTGTATTGATGGAGGTGTGGGGATCCTCTAATGTATTGATGGAGGTGTGGGGATCCTCTAATGTATTGATGGAGGTGTGGGGATCCTCTAATGTATTGATGGAGGTGTGGGGATCCTCTAATGTATTGATGGAGGTGTGGGGATCCTCTAATGTATTGATGGAGGTGTGGGGATCCTCTAATGTATTGATGGAGGTGTGGGGATCCACTAATGTATTGATGGAGGTGTATGGATCCTCTAATGTATTGATGGAGGTGTGGGGATCCTCTAATGTATTGATGGAGGTGTGGGGATTCCTCTAATGTATTGATGGAGGTGTGGGGATCCTCTAATGTATTGATGGAGGTGTGGGGATCCTCTAATGTATTGATGGAGGTGTGGGGATCCTCTAATGTATTGATGGAGGTGTGGGGATCCTCTAATGTATTGATGGAGGTGTGGGGATCCACTACTGTTTTGATTCTGCTGTGGGCGGTGTGGGTTGAATTGTAAACAGGGACTTGGTGACCATGACTTAACTGAAGAGGTCACGTTAACATTTTGTCACAGAAGTTACATCCTTTTTATTTAGCAAAATGAATAGCTTAATAAAAATGTAAACATTTACTAATTGACTTTCTGGATAAAGTGACATAATGTGAAGAGTTCCTTGAGGGGGAAAGAGTCGAAATGAATAACATGGTGATTGTTATCTATGAAAAAGTTTATGGAATTCATTTTTATGCCCCAATTCTGAAAAGTAGGTCACACATTTATGATAGTTCACACATATTGTTTGATGGAAAATTTGATTGTTTGATGGAAAATTTGATTGTTTGATGGAAGATTTGATTGGTTGATGGAAGATTTGATTGGTTGATGGAAGGTTTGATTGTTTGATGGAAGATTTTGATTGGTTGATGGAAGATTTGATTGTTTGATGGAAGATTTTGATTGGTTGATGGAAGATTTGATTGTTTGATGGAAGATTTTGATTGGTTGATAGAATAAAGATCCTGTAAGACACCAGGAAATCACGTAGACACGGAAACATTTGAAATGTTTCCTCCGAAATCCAAGCTGCTCTTTATTAAAGCCCCATCTATTACTCTCAAAACTACCCGTTGTAAAAACCAAAGACCATTTCCCATAAAGTTTTCCTATAATATGCTTTCTCTCAGAAACAAAACCTAAGGGTTTCAATTGCCCCACAGCCCTACTCCGGTGACCAGCTGTATCAACAGTTGCGGTGACGCTGTATCAACAACAGCAGTGAATGTGGAAATTGGTAACAGCGGGGCGGCCATTGTGTGCCTCGAAAGTCAACTGCAGGTGTGATCTGTAGTCGTCTGAATTACGTAGCTCTCTACTGACAGAGTCCCAAATGCCACCCTATTCCCTACTTAGTGCACTACGTTTGACCAGGGCTCTGGTAGGGAATAGGGTGCCATTTGAGATGCAGACAGGTTATGTTTACCCGAGCGCAGACGGGAAGGAGGGGGGGGGGGGGGGGGGCAAACTAATGTTTATGCCACGATAATGCTTGTGAGAGTGAGAGAATTTGTACAAGGGGCATGTTGTGAGAGAAGCTCTATGCATACAGAGATGGTTATTGAAAAGCCTCCAGGGTAGTTTTTATGTCATGTGCTTTGTCGCTGCCAGTTCTTTGCCTGAAGGTGAAATAATCCTGTATTCCATCTTGGTTAAATCCACATCCAAACAGCTCTGTTTTTAATTTTGTTATGTTGTTTTTTTTTCGCTCTCTCACTGTATCTCTCTCCATTTCTCTTTCTATCTCTCTTTCTCACTCTCCCTCCCCCTTTGCCTCCCTCCCTCCCTCCCTCCCTCTCTCTTTCAGTGATGGCTTGTGGGATGCCTATACCTCCAGTAAACGGTAGTATTGTCGGGCAGGACTTCACTCTTGGTGCCAGGGCCATGTACCAGTGTAATCCCGGTTTCCGATTGGCCAGCCCCCTGGCCATGTCAGTCATCTGTCAGTTGTCTGGGAGGTGGAGCTCCAATGAGGCCCCACCCCGCTGCATACGTGAGTAGTCCTCAATGGTTGGAGTTGACATTCCTATACTTCGCTTATTAGGTACACGTTTGCCCCCCCCCCACACACACGCACACTTTGCCTCCAGAACAGCCTGAATTCTCTGGGGCATAGATTTTACATTTGCTCAATTTGCTATCAAGGGACCCAATGTGTGCCAGGAAAAACATTCCATCACCACCACCAGTCTGTATCGTTGACACCAGGCAGGATGGGGGCCATGGACTCATGCTGCTTACGCCCAAATCCTGACCATCAGCATGACGCGACAGGCAGGATGGGGGCCATGGACTCATGCTGTTTACGCCGAAATCCTGACCATCAGCATGGCACCAGGCAGGATGGGGGCCATGGACTCATGCTGTTTACGCCCAAATCCTGACCATCAGCATGGCACCAGGCAGGATGGGGGCCATGGACTCATGTTGCTTACGCCCAAATCCTGACCATCAGCATGGCACCAGGCAGGATGGGGGCCATGGACTCATGCTGTTTACGCCCAAATCCTGACCATCAGCATGGCACCAGGCAGGATGGGGGCCATGGACTCATGCTGCTTACGCCCAAATCCTAACTCTGCCATCAGCATGACGCACCAGGCACCGGGATTTGTCGTACCAGGCGATGTTTTTTCAGTCCTCAGTGTTGGTGATCGCAATGCCCCACTGGAGCTGCTCCTCCTTCGTTTTTAGCTGGTAGGAGTGGAACCCTGTGTGGGCCTCAGCTGCAATAGCCCATCTGTGATAAGGACCGACTAGTTGTGCGCTCCGAGATGGGGGTATTCTGCACACCACTGTTGTACTGCGCCGTTATTTGCGGCCCGCCTGTAAACATGCACAGTTCTTGCCGTTGTCCTTCGACCGGTCTTATCAACGAGCAGTTTTTGCCCACAGGACTGTTTTTTTGTTTGTCGCGCCATTCTCCTAGACACTGTCATGCGTGAAAAGCACACGAGAGCGGACTTTTCTGAGATAATGGAACCAGCGTGCCTGGCACCGATGATGATGATGTTTAAATCTTATTTTACCTTTATTTAACTAGGCAAGTCAGTTAAGAACAAATTCTTATCTTACAATGACAGCCTACCGAGGAACAGTGGGGGTTAACTGCCTTGTTCAGGGGCCAGAACGACAGATTTTTACCTTGTCAGCTCGGGGATTTGATCTTGCAATTAGAGTTGTGACAGGGTTCAGAGCCAGGAACATTTCAATTTAAGACTGTTGTATGTGTTCATTTGGGGAGAGATAAATCCCCTTACACTCCTTGTGTCCAAGAGTCACTAAAATATCACTAAATATCCAATAACGAGGTGTCTCTGCCAAGCTTGTGTCATGTTTAGATTATAAATAACTTAGAAAATGAGGTTTGCTAGTTCGGGCTTTTATTGTGGCCATTTTAAATGTACTTTGACGACTAAATATAATAAAGTGTCAACTATTAAAATCCAATCAAATAAAATGTTATTTGTCACTTGCGCTGAATACAACAGGTGTAGTAGACCTCACAGTGAAATGCTGAATACAACAGGTGTAGTAGACCTCACAGTGAAATGCTGAATACAACAGGTGTAGTAGACCTTACAGTGAAATGCTGAATACAACAGGTGTAGTAGACCTTACAGTGAAATGCTGAATACAACAGGTGTAGTAGACCTTACAGTGAAATGCTGAATACAACAGGTGTAGTAGACCTTACAGTGAAATGCTGAATACAACAGGTGTAGTAGACCTTACAGTGAAATGCTGAATACAACAGGTGTAGTAGACTTTACAGTGAAATGCTGAATACAACAGGTGTAGTAGACCTTACAGTGAAATGCTGAATACAACAGGTGTAGTAGACCTTACAGTGAAATGCTGACTACAACAGGTGTAGTAGACCTCACAGTGAAATGCTGAATACAACAGGTGTAGACGACCTCACAGTGAAATGCTGAATACAACAGGTGTAGTAGACCTCACAGTGAAATGCTGAATACAACAGGTGTAGACCTCACAGTGATATTCTGAATACAACAGGTGTAGTAGACCTCACAGTGAAATGCTGAATACAACAGGTGTAGTAGACCTCACAGTGAAATGCTGAATACAACAGGTGTAGTAGACCTTACAGTGAAATGCTGAATACAACAGGTGTAGTAGACCTCACAGTGAAATGCTGAATACAACAGGTGTAGTAGACCTTACAGTGAAATGCTGACTACAACAGGTGTAGTAGACCTCACAGTGAAATGCTGAATACAACAGGTGTAGTAGACCTTACAGTGAAATGCTGAATACAACAGGTGTAGTAGACCTTACAGTGAAATGCTGAATACAACAGGTGTAGACCTTACAGTGAAATGCTGACTACAACAGGTGTAGTAGACCTTACAGTGAAATGCTGAATACAACAGGTGTAGTAGACCTCACAGTGAAATGCTGAATACAACAGGTGTAGTAGACCTTACAGTGAAATGCTGAATACAACAGGTGTAGTAGACCTCACAGTGAAATGCTGAATACAACAGGTGTAGTAGACCTCACAGTGAAATGCTGAATACAACAGGTGTAGTAGACCTCACAGTGAAATGCTGAATACAACAGGTGTAGTAGACCTTACAGTGAAATGCTTACTTACAAGCCCTTAACCAACAATGCAGTTTTCTGAAAATGCCTAAAAGAAAAAAGTTTTTTTTAAAAACAGATAAGAAAAACAAATAATGAACGAGCATCAGTAAGTAACGTGTCATACAGATGAATAGACTGAGACATACAGTATATTGCCTATTGATAAAATAAAAACAAGTAATTTCACATCTTAAAAACAGTTCAGTTAGTCATTTCTCACCTGTGACCTATGTGTATCTGACCCCTGACCTTTGCAGCGGTGACCTGCCCTGACATAGGCCACTCTGCTGTGGATCACGGGAGATGGAGGCTGATCTACGGGTCTCAGAGCCTGTACGACGCGATGATGATGCTCATCTGTGACCCCGGATATTACTACAAGGGTCAGAGGGTCATCCGTTGCCAGGCCAACAGCACCTGGGACTACCCAGAGCCCCGGCCGGCCTGCGAGAGTGAGTCAGAATCTACATCTCCCACGATGCATTGTAGAGCAGTAAAATCGGCCGTTTTGCTTTCAGCCAAGTTGTGCTTTAGATGATGTAGCAGAATGAGAAAGACACGATAAATGAAATAGATTTACCATGGACAACATTATCAGTGTTAATTCACCTGACTAATGCTTTCTTTACATGTACTCATATTGAGGTAGGAGAGAGAAAGATTGGCCTTGATGAACACAGAGGAGAGAGAGAGAATGATTGGCCTTGATGAACACAGAGGAGATGTAGAATGATTATAATTGTTTTACCTTTTATTTAACTAGGCAAGTCAGTTAAGAACAAATTCTTATTTTCAATGACTGCCTAGGAACAGTGGGTTAAACTGCCTTGTTCAGGGGCAGAACAACAGATTTTTACCTTGTCAGCTCAGGGATTCGATCCAGCAACCTTTCGGTTACTAGTCCAACGCTCTAACCACTAGGCTACCCTGCCGCCCCTAAAAGGAAGATTGATTGAACGCAGAGAGGAGAGAGAGAAAGATTGGCCTTGATGAACGCAGAGAGGAGAGAGAGAAATGTTAGCCTTGATGAATGGAGAAAGGAAACCTTGATCCAACAAAATGGATGACATCAAAACAAGACAATTACCCAAATGAAATAAACGAAGTTGAACAGATGAATGTGTTTTGTTGTTGTTTTAGGATTAATTTTTTATTCTGCTTGCCTCCTCCCCTCTCCCCTCCTCTCCCCTCCTCTCCCCTCCTCTCCCCTCCTCTCCCCTCTCTCTCCCCTCTCCTCTCCTCTCCCCTCCTCTCCCCTCCTCTCCCCTCCTCTCCCCTCTCTCTCTCTCC
Organism: Salmo salar; assembly: GCF_965601325.2. NCBI lineage: Eukaryota > Metazoa > Chordata > Actinopteri > Salmoniformes > Salmonidae > Salmo > Salmo salar. The sequence continues at coordinate 106,429,008 of NC_138304.1, forward strand.
TCTCCTCTCCTCTCCTCTCCTCTCCTCTCCCCTCCTCTCCCCTCCTCTCCCCTTCTCTCCCCTCTCCTCTCCTCTCCCCTCCTCTCCCCTCCTCTCCCCTTCTCTCTCCTCTCCTCTCCTCTCCTCTCCTCTCCTCTCCTCTCCTCTCCTCTCCTCTCCTCTCCTCTCTCCTCTCCTCTCCTCTCCTCTCCTCTCCTCTCCTCTCCTCTCCTCTCCTCCCCTCTCCTCCCCTCTCCCCTCCCCTCTCCTCTCCTCTCCTCTCCTCTCCTCTCCTCTCCTCTCCTCTCCTCTCCTCTCCTCTCCTCTCCTCTCCTCTCCTCTCCTCTCCTCTCCTCTCCTCTCCTCTCCTCTCCTCTCCTCTCCTCTCCTCCCCTCCCCTCCCCTCTCCTCTCCTCTCCTCTCCTCTCCTCCCCTCTCCTCTCCTCTCCTCTCCTCCTCAGTAATCTCCTGTGGGGACCTGGGCACTCCTCCGAATGGGAATAAGATCGGGACTCTGACTGTGTTCGGAGCGACAGCCATCTTCTCCTGTAACACAGGCTATACGCTGGTTGGTTCCCGGGTCAGAGAGTGCATGTCCAATGGCCTCTGGAGTGGATCTCAGGTCCAGTGTCTCGGTAAGAGAACCAGAACCAGCTAGAGAAAGTTACAACCAAATTTTAACCAGTTCAATCTCATTTTGTATTTCAAGCTATTTTTCATAAAGAACCAGATCATAGTGTTTGGTCAACCATTGTGTTTTATATGACTATATAACTTATTTATGACAAACAGAATATAGCCCTGTATACATATGTGACTGTATTCTTTGTCTCTCTCTGTTCTGTCCCTCCTCTCTAGCGGGTCACTGTGGTACCCCAGAACCGATAGTGAACGGTCAGATCATAGGAGAGAACTATAACTACAGAGGTAGTGTGGTCTACCAGTGTAACCCGGGATTCAGACTCATCGGGGTGTCTGTACGCATCTGCGAACAGGACCACCGCTGGTCCGGACGCACCCCTGTCTGTGTCCGTAAGTACCCAGAGATAGTGGCTTTGCTTATGGATTGAAAAAAAAAATAATCTACCAGGCTTTTACAGAAATCCCAGTTGGAACATTCCCAGAATTAGGAGGGGTTAAAAGCAATACAGGAATTCTCCAACCGGGATTTCTGGGAAACCAGTGTATTCTGGGAAAGTTTGCGGAATTGTGCAACCCGAGTGTCTCCTGATAGGTGTATGGGGATTTATAGATTAGCGTTTTCCTATAGAGTCATGAATATCATTGGCTAGGACTAGGGACCTACTGGCTAAGGTGGAATAATATTTGAAAACATATGACTGATGTGTTTCGGGATAGTGTTGACAGCTTCTAATAACTTCAGACATGTTAAGCGATAGATATTGTGTATATTTTTTTCTTGTCTCCATAGCGATCACATGTGGTCATCCGGGCAACCCTACCTTTGGCTTTACCCAGGGAACGCAGTTCAACCTGAACGATATTGTGCGCTTCGCGTGCAACACCGGCTACGTCCTACAGGGGGCTGTCAAGTCTCACTGCCAGTCCAACGGACAGTGGAGCAACACCCTACCCAAGTGTAAAAGTAAGTCTGGAGAATGTACAGAGAGGACTGTATTATTTTCGTTCCCTGCTATGGGAAAGAGGTGAGCCACGTATGGGATGTGTAGGTAATATTTACACATAAAGTGTTGAATAAAGATGTCTGGACAAAAAAGCGTATTTCCTGGCTTAATCTGTGAGGCTGACGTTGCATGTCAGATAGCTAGATTAGTTTAGTTTAGCTAGATTAGTTTAGTTTAGTTTAGTTTAGTTTAGCTTCGCAGAGTACTGTTATCTTTCCGTAGAATTAAAGAACTTAGCATTACTGTCGCCCGTAAAATGTCTTTGCTCATATTGGTCAGTGATATTGACAGAGACGTTGGGGTGTGTTGTGCATGTGTCAGCTAGCAAGCTCAGAGCTAGTTTAGTTTAGCGCAGTGATGTCACCTTTCTGGAGACTTGGAATGTTTAGTCGCCCAGACCCGTTAAATGTCTTGATTCTTGTAGGCATATACAGCGCCTTCAGAAAGTATTCATACCCCTTGACTTATTCCACATTTTGTTGTTACAGCCTGAATTCAAAATGGAATACATAGATTTTTTTTCTTACCCATCTACACACAATACCCTGTAATGACATGGACAATGTTTTTTGAAATGTTTGTAAATTTGTTGAAAATGAAATATTGAAATATCTCATTTACATAAGTATTTAAACGCCTGAGTCAATACATGTTAGAATCACCTTTGGCAGCGATTATAGCTGTGAGTTTTTCTGGGTAAGTCTCTAAGAGCTTTGCACATATAGATTGTACAATATTCATTAAACAATTATTTAGAATATTCTTCAAGCTCTGTTCAAGTTGCTTGTTAATCATTGCTAGACAGACATTTAAAGTCTTGTCATAGATGTTCAAGCCGATTTATTAAGTCAAAACTGTAACTAGGCCACTCAGGAACATTCAGTCTCTCACCAGAATTATGGCCAGGAATACAACTTTCCCGAATTGGGTCCTTTGTTCGTACCCCCCCAGGGCAATTTAACTTATCCCAGAGGCTGATCCAATATGAGGTATTTGGAGTGGACTTCTATTCGTGCACACCATCCACCGCTACCGAGTATATTACTCACTAATGTTCAGTCCCTGGACAATAAAGTAGACGAGCTCAGGGCGAGGATCTCCTTCCAGAGAGACATCAGAGACTTTAACATACTCTGTTTCATGGAATATTGGCTCTCTCCGAATATACTGTCCACATATCCTGATGCAGCATTAATTGTAGCTGGGGATTTTAACATTTTAAGCAAATTTGAGGAAAGTTCTATCAACACATTGACTGTAGTACTCACGCTGCCCCCGCCCTCCCTTCGGGCAAATCAGATCAAGACTCTATTTTGCTCCTCCTGCTGCTCTCTTATAGGCAGAAACTCAAACAGGAAGTAACCGTGCTAAGGTATATTCTGGTCTGAACAATCGGAATCTGTGCTTGAAGATGTTTTTGATCACTCGGACTGGGATATGTTCCTTGTAGTTTCAGAGAATAACATTCAGGAAGACACAAATACGATGACTGAGTTCATCAGGAAGTGTTTAGGGGATGTTGTCCCCACTATGATTAATATATATTAAAACCAAACCAGAAACCGTGGAGAGAGGGCAGCATGCTCAACAAATCTGAAAGCGCGAACCACCGTGTGGCTCAGTTGGTAGAGCATGGTGTTTGCAACACCAGGGTTGTGGGTTCGATTCCCACGGGGGACCAGTACGGAGAAAAAGAATGTATGAAATGTATGCATTCACTACTGTAAGTCGCTCTGGATGAGAGCGTCTGCTAAATGACTAAAAATGTAAAAAAAAATGTAAAAATGTAACCATGGCAAGGTGAATGGTGATGTGGTTGAATACCAAACAGTGTAGTTATTCCCTCAAACAGACAAAACGGAATCACTAGTCGCGTCCTCAGCTAGCCTCTTGAGCATCTGATCCCGTTAGCGGGATCAAAATCCAGCGAAAAATCATATCGCCAATTAGCATTAAAAAATTATCATAATTTTTAAAAAAAATAAAAAATATATATTTTTTTTTTTTATAGATACACCTCTCCTGAATCGACCCACGTCGTCCGATTTCAAAAAGGTTTTACAGGAAAAGCAAATCATTAGATTATATTAGATGAGTCCATCGTAAAAAGCAGCTTCATAGCCATTTTCCGACCAACCACTTCCATCACATATTATCAATAAACAGCTAAATGTAGCACTAACCTTTTACAAACTTCATCAGATGGCACCCCTAGGACATCATGTTATACAATGCATGCATTCTTTTGTTCAATAAAGGTCATATTTATATATAAAAACAGCATTTTACATCTCTGTCTGACGTTGACTACCTAATTTCCCCTCAAAAGCGTCCCGGTAAACAATGCTACGTTTCAATAAATTGCTATACTATAACGATTTTTTAAATGTATATTGTCAATCTAACATTTATAGATGAATATCTCTTGAGAACACCCGTCATACCAGATTTTAAATTAACTTTACTGGGTAATCACACTTTGCGATAAAAGGAGATGCGATACTCAGAAAATCAGCTAATATACAGTGCTCGGCGCCATCTTGGACGCAACAGTATGAACCATCTCATCTTCAATAATATTGTCAATAATCGCCTACCTTTAGTTGTCTTCATCAGAAAGCATCCCAGGTCCACAACAGATGTATTTTCGGTCAAAAAGGCCATACTTCACGTTCCATTAGCCTGATGTTGGTAGCGCGTCCTATGGCTCTCTCCAAACGCAGCTCTGCACTTCATACTGAAAGCAATCCTCGCGCATGTAGGTTCGTTCAAACATGTCAAACGTTGTATAAAATAAATGTTCAGGGCCTCTAACACCAAGAGAGCCAATAAGATTCGAGGGGGATGATTTCATTGCCTTTAAAACCGTTTCCAAAGGTGGGGGCAGACATGGCCGCCGGCGTCATAATGGTGATGGCCCATCCCCTGTGACCAATTTCAAACTCCTGTCATTCACTGAGTTTTGACTCTATAAGGCTCAAACCACTGTGAAAGGACTGGCGACATCTAGTGGAAGCAATAGGAAGTGCCAAAATATTCCTAAACCCCTGTGTTTTTCAATGGGATAGGTTTAAACTCAATACAACACATCAGGTATCCACTTCCTGTCAGAAAATGTCTCAGGGTTTTGCCTGCCAAATGAGTTCTGTTATACTCACAGACACCATTCAAACAGTTTTAGAAACTTTAGAGTGTTTTCTATCCATATATAATAAGTATATGCATGCCCTATCTTCTGAGTTTGATTAGTAGGCCGTTGAAAATGGGAACGATTTTTTTTCAAAATGCGCTGTGGCGCCCCCTATCCTAGGGTATCCTCAAGAGGCTAGTTAAGGATCATATCACCTCCACCCTACCTGACACCCTAGACCCACTTGAATTTGCGTACCGCCCCAATAGATCAACATACGATGCAATCGCCATCACATTGCACATTGCCCTATCCCATCTGGACAAGAGGAATACCTATGTAAGAATGCTGATTATTGACTATAGCTCAGCCTTCAACACCATAGTACCCTCCAAGCTCATCATTAAGCTCGAGGCCCTGGATCTGAACCCCTCCCTGTGCAACTGGGTCCTGGACTTCCTGACGGGCCGCCCCCCAGGTGGTGAAGATAGGAAACAACACCTCCACTTCGCTGATCCTCAACACGGGGGCCCCACAAGGGGGTGTACTCAGCCCCCTCCTGTACTCAGTGTTCACTTGTGACTGCGTGCCCACGCACGCCTCTAACTCAATCATCAAGTTTTCAGACGACACAACAGTGGTGCCATGAAAATAACCTATCCCTCAACAAAATGAAGGAGCTGATCGTGGACTTCAGGAAACAGCCGAAGGAAAACGGCCCTATCCACATCGACGGGACCGCAGAGGAGAACGTGAAAAGCTTCAAGTTCCTCAGCGTACACATCACTCACAATCTGAAATGGTCCACCCACACAGACAGTGTGGTGAAGAAGGCAACAGCACCTCTTCAACCTCAGGAGGCTGAAGAAATTCGGCTTGGTCCCTAAGACCCTCAAAAAACGTTTATAGATGCACAATTGAGAGCATCCTGTCGGGCTGTATCACAGGCTGTATCACGGCCTGTTCACCCCACTACTATCCAGAAGACTCGGTCAGTACAAGTGCATAAAAGCTGGGACCGAGAGACTGAAAACAGCTTTTTATCTCAAGGCCATCACTAGCCGGCTACCACCCGGTTACTCAACCCTGAACCTTAGAGGCTGCTGCCCCATATACATAGACATGGAATCACTGGTCACTTTAATAATGTTTACTCATTTTCTATGTGTATACTGTAATATATTCTACTGTGTTTTAATGAATACCACTCCGATATTGCTCATTCTAATATTCATATATTTCTTAATTCAATTATTTTACTTAGGTTTGTCTCTATTGTTGTGAATTGTTAGATACTACTGCACTGTTGGAGCTAGAAACACAAGCATTTCGCTACACCCGCAATAACATCTGCTAAACATTGTGTACAGTATGTGACCAATACGATTTTGATTTGATGTGTCTTGGTAAGCAACTCCAGTGTATTTTTGGCCTTGTGTTTTAGGTTATTGTCCTGCTGAAAGGTGAATTTGTCTCCGTGTCTGTTGGAAAGCAGACTGAACCAGGTTTTCCTCTAGGATTTTGCCTGTGCTTAGCTCTATTCCATTTATTTTCATCCTAAAACAACTCCTTAGTCCTTGCCGATGACATGAATACCCATAACATGATGCAGCCACCACCATGCTTGACAAATATGGAACGCGGTACTCACGTGGTACTTTACTTTAGTGCCTTATTGGCAACAGGATGCATGTTTTGGAATATTTGTATTCTGTACAGGCTTCCTTCTTTTTACTCTTTCATTTAGGTTAGTATTGTGGAGTAACTACAATATTGTTGATCCATCCTCAGTTTTCTCCTATCACAGCAAATACACTCTGTAACTGTCCCCACTGGCATCATGGTGAGCGGTTTCCTTCCTCTCTGGCAACTGAGTTAGGAAGGAGGCCTGTAGCTTTGTAGTGACTGGGTGTATTGATACACCATCTAAAGTGTAATTAATAGCTTCACCATGCTCAAAGGGATATTCAATGTATGTGTTTTTTTTTACCCATCTACCAATAGGTGCCCTTCTTTGCGAGGCATTGGAAAACCTCCCTGGTCTTTGTGGTTGAATCTGTGTTTGGATTTCACTGCTCGACTGAGGGACCTTACAGATAATTGTGTGTGTGGGGGGTACAGAGATTAAGTAGTCATTCAAAAATCATGTTAAACACTATTATTGCACACTTCTACTCCTGAACTTATTTAGGCTGGCCATAAAAAAAGGGGTTAAACACTTGTTGACTCAATACATTTCAGCTTTTCATTTTTAATGAATTTGTTAACATTTCTAAAAACACAATTCCACTTTGACCTTATGGGGTATTGTGTGTAGATCAGTGACACAACATATCAATTGAATCAATTTTAAATTCAGGATGTGGAACAAGTCAAGGGGTGTGAATACTTTCTGAAGGTACTATACAGTACATATGAAGTAATACCAAGAAGGATGAGCCGTAGAATACAGTGTATATATATATATACCCACTTTATAAGTATATATATATATATATATATATATATATATATATATATATATATATATATATATATATATATATATATATATATATACACTTATAAAGTGGATAAAACAGTATGTAAACACTACTGAAGTGACCAGTGTTCCATTATTAAAGTGACCAGCGTTCAATGACTATGTGCATAGGGCAGAAGGTGCAGGGTAGAGTACCGAGTGGTAGCTGGCTAGACCAGTGACTAAGGTTCAGAGCTACTAGTGGTGACTATTTAACAGTCTGATGGCCTGGAGATCGAAACTGTTTTTCCAGTCTCTCGGTCCCAGCTTTGATGCACCTGTACTGTCTTCGCCTTCTAGATGATAGCTGGGTGAACAGGTGACCGCATCACCCTCTGGAGAGTCCTCCGCTTGTAGACAGGGCAACTGCTGTAACAGGTGGTAATACAGCCTGACAGGAGCCACTCAATTGTGCATCTGTAGAAGTTTCTTAGGGGCCAAGCCAAATGAATTAAGCCTCCTGCACCTTCTTCACCACACTGTCTGTGTGAATGGACCATTTCAGAATGTCAGTGATGTGCTGACAAGCTTTTCACCTTCTCCACTGCGGCCCCAACGTTGTGGATGATCAGCTCCTTCATTTTGTTGACGTTGAGGGAGAGGTTATTTTCCTGCCACCACTCCACCAGGCCCCTCACTTTTTCCCTGTAGGCTGTCTCGTTGTTGTTGGTAATCAGGCCTACCGCTGTTGTGTCGACAACAAACTTGATGATTGAGTTGGAGATATGAATGGCCACGCAGTCATGGATGAACAGGGAGTACAGGGAGAGGGGGCTGAGCACGCACCCTTGTGGGTTTCAGGATCAGCATGGCGGAGGTGTTGTTGCCTACTTTCCCCAACTGGGGTCGGCCCGTCAGGAAATCCTAGTTGCACAAGTGTAACAGATGTAAATCGTACTCTCCTTGCGTTGTGTTTTGTCCAAATAAAGCACATCAGCCAGTGGTCCCAGTTGAGCATAATTTATTTCTGTTGTTAAATAGGAAACAGCACGTTAGTTGGGCTTAATGGTGTTGATGGTTGTCGATGGTAAAATCTGTAGCATGAAGACAACTGTGTTAGCAGTGGGCTTATGTGACCATTACGTCGGTGTATGCTAGCTAACACACTTATTTACAGCAATCATATGCCAAAGCACATCCCAGAAAGCCCCTCAATCCCTAACAGGTACCATATACCCACACACGTATAAATCAGTAATGTACAGCAAACTTGTACACATTGTAAAATATAAAACAGTATTCAGAACGTGACCTACCCCTTGGATCACATTTTCATATTGGGAAGACCTGACGTTCGCGATCTCCCCCTATCTGCAAGCGGGGCCAATCACAACAAGCCTTATTGTCATCAGAGTTGAACCAACCAATAAGAATGCTTGAACATTAAATACACCTTTCTTTAGAGGCAAGTGGAAACATAACCAAACCTGTTATACAAGAAAGGGGTTCAGACCCAGGGCCCCGAGCTTAGTGATGAGCTTGGAGGTTGAAGGCTGAGCTGTAGTCAATGAACAGCATTCTTACATTGGTATTCATCTTGTCCAGATTGGATAGGGCAGTGCGCAATCCGATGGCGATTGCATCATCCGTAGATCTGTTGGTGTGGTATGCAGATGGTATGCAGATTGTAGTGGGTCTAAAGCCCTCAAACTCAACTCTGGATCTCCAAGCCAGTTTCACTGCTTTTCTTTTTCTATTATTGTTCCCCTGTAATCAGGGACTGATTTAGACCTGGGACATCAGATGTAATTCATCATCAGGTAGAAAAGAGTCTGTACCTAAGGTCTAGCCCCTGGTTTAGAGTGGAGTAGGTCCTGGGTGTCAGGTAAGACGGAGGTGATATGATCCTTAACTAGTCTCTCAAAGCACTTCATCATGACAGAGTGACTTCTATGGGGCGATAGTTTCTTGGGTACAGGAACAATGGTGGACATCGTGAAGCAAATTGGGGACAACAGACTGGGATAGGGAGAGATTTAATATGTCATTAAACACTCCAGCCAGCTGGTCTGCACATGCTCTGAGGACGCGGTTAGGGTATGCCTGACGAATGCTAACACGTCTACATTTCTTACTCACTTCGGTCACAGAGAACGAGAGCTCACAGTCCTCGTGAGAGGCGGTGGCCAGTGTTGGCGGTTCTGTGTTTTCCTTGAAGCAGGTGAAAATGTTGTTTAGCTTGTCCGAGAGCGAGGTAACAGCATCCTCGACATGGCTGCCTGTCCCTTGCCTCTTTGACTGCCTCTTTGACTGAGGCAGTTTGGACACGTCCATGTTCCCAGACACCTTGACGTGGTTAAATGTGGTAGTTTGCGCTTTTAGTTTTGCGTGAATGCTGCGATTTATCCACAGTTTTTAGTTTTGATAAGTTCTAATCATCACAGTGGGAACAACATCCTCTATGCACTTCCTGATAAACTCAGTCACCATGGGAACAACATCCTCTATGCACTTCCTGATGAACCCAGTCACCATGGAAACAACATCCTCTATGCACTTCCTGATAAACTCAGTCACCATGGGAACAACATCCTCTATGCACTTCCTGATAAACTCAGTCACCATGGGAACAACATCCTCTATGCACTTCCTGATAAACTCAGTCACCATGGGAACAACATCCTCTATGCACTTCCTGATAAACCCAGTCACCATGGGAACAACATCCTCTATGCACTTCCTGATGAACTCAGTCACCATGGGAACAACATCCTCTATGCACTTCCTGATGAACCCAGTCACCATGGGAACAACATCCTCTATGCACTTCCTGATAAACTCAGTCACCATGGGAACAACATCCTCTATGCACTTCCTGATAAACCCAGTCACCATGGGAACAACATCCTCTATGCACTTCCTGATAAACTCAGTCACCATGGGAACAACATCCTCTATGCACTTCCTGATAAACCCAGTCACCATGGGAACAACATCCTCTATGCACTTCCTGATGAACTCAGTCACCATGGGAACAACATCCTCTATGCACTTCCTGATAAACTCAGTCACCATGGGAACAACATCCTCTATGCACTTCCTGATGAACCCAGTCACCATGGGAACAACATCCTCTATGCACTTCCTGATGAACCCAGTCACCATGGGAACAAAATCCTCTATGCACTTCCTGATAAACTCAGTCACCATGGGAACAACATCCTCGATGCACTTCCTGATGAACCCAGTCACCATGGGAACAACATCCTCTATGCACTTCCTGATAAACCCAGTCACTGAGTCAGTGTATACATCAATACTATTCTCAGAGGCAACCGGAACACTTCCCAGTCTACTTGATCAATACAATCTTTGAAGCATAGATTCCGATTGGTCAGACCAACATTGAACAGTGATCACCACATATCGAGGCGTGATCTGATTTTCCGAAAAGAGGGTGGGGGAGGGCCTTGTAGCCGGGGAGTAGCAATGGTCGAGAGTGCTCGATGCCGTACGCCTGGTCTTATCTCTGAAGCAATAGAACCGAGAGGACAAAAGCATGATCATTTAATTTAGCCTGGTGAAAAGGGTTTGCATTTTCCAGACAGGCGATGTGTCTTGACTCCCGTGTCTGTCTCAAAGCCCCCTCAGCTCAGGGTTTTTCTGACAGGCGCAGAAAGGGACAGCTTATGAGGCCATGGCCCTCGTGTGACAGAGCCAATCCCTGATGGAGTAATGAGGGTGATTTTAAAAGAGGAGAGAATAATGAAAGAAAATAGTGATATTAACTTTTTATAAGAAAGGAGAAGAGAGTCTCGGCAATGTCCTTCCTCAGTTTGAATGGGGTATGTACGGCAGTATCTGTGGAAAGAAGATGGAGAAGGTGTCTCCATGAAGGGAAATGTATGGCAGTATCTGTGGGAAGTAGGGCAGAGACGATACTCGTTAGTATGGTGACAAGAACAACAAAACATGAAGCAGATTTAACTTCTGTATGAAAACAGCCCTAACCATTAGCCAGACGGTAGCAGAATGAACAGGCTATGGCTTTGGTGGCTGGAATCTTTAGCAATTATTCGGGCCTTCCTCTGACACCGCCTGACACCGCCTGACACCACCTGATACCCGGCTAACGGTACCGGAGCATCGGTTGTTGGACCAACAGGCTCCGAGACTGCTTTTACCCCCAAGCCATAAGACTGCTAAATAGTCAGACTGCTTAATAGTCATTTAATGGTACCCACACTATCTGCACTGTCTATCTTTCACAGACTCCACACACGGACTAGACTATATATACACACTATATATACACTATATACACACTATGTACACCCTCACTAGACTATATATACACACTATATATACACTCACTAGACTATATATACACACTATATACACACTATGTACACCCTCACTAGACTATATATACACACTATATACACACTATATATACACTATATACACACTATATACACACTATATATACACTATATACACACTGACTAGACTATATATACACTATATATACACTATATACACACTCACTACACTATATACACACACTATATACACACTAACTAGACTATATATACACACTATATACACACTATATATACACTATATACACACTGACTAGACTATATATACACTATATATACACTATATACACACTCACTACACTATATACACACACTATATACACACTAACTAGACTATATATACACACTATATACACACTATATACACACTAACTAGACTATTTATACACACTATATACACACTACAGACACACTAACTAGACTATTTATACACACTATATACACACTATATTCACAGTATATACACACTCACTAGACTATATATACACACTATATACACATTCACTAGACTATATATACACACTATATATACACACTACATACACATTCACTAGACTACATATACAAACTTTATACACACTAACTAGACTATATATACACACTATATACACACTAAGTAGACATTATATACACACTCACTAGACCGTATATACACACTATATATAAAGACTATATACACACACTATATATACACACTATATATACACACACTATATACACACTCACAAGACTATACAGTTGAAATTGTAAGTTTACATCCACTTAGGTTGGAGTCATTAAAACACGTTTTTCAACCACTCCACAAATTTCTTGTTAACAAACTATAGTTTTGGCAAGTTGGTTAGGACATCTACTTTGTGCATGGCACAAGTAATTTTTCCAACAATTGTTTACAGACAGATTATTTCACTTATAATTCACTGTATCACAATTCTAGTGGGTCAGAAGTTTACATACACTAAGTTGGCTGTGCCTTCAAACAGCTTGGAAAATTCCCGAAAATGATGTCATGGCTTTAGAAGCTTCTGATAGGCTAATTGACATAATTTGAGTCAATTGGAGGTGTACCTATGGATGTATTTCAAGGCCTATCTTCAAACTCAGTGCCTCTTTGCTTGACATCATGGGAAAATCAAAAGAAATCAGCCAAGACCTCAGAAAAACAATTGTAGACCTTCAGAAGTCTGGTTCATCCTTGGGAGCAATTTCCAAACGCCTGAAGGTACCACTTTCATCTGTACAAACAATAGTACCCAAGTATAAACACCATGGGACCACGCAGACGTCATACCGCTCAGGAAGGAGACGCGTTCTGTCTCCTAGAGATCAACGTACTTCGGTGCGGAAAGTGCAAATCAATCTCAGTACAACAGCAAAGGACCTTGTGAAGATGCTTATAGGAAACGGGTTCAAAAGTATTTATATCCACAGTAAAACGAGTCCTATTTCGACATAACCTCAACGGCCGCCCAGCAAGGAGGAAGCCACTGCTCCAAAACCGCCATAGAAAAGCCAGACTACGTTTTGCAACTGCACATGGGGACAAAGATCGTACTTTTTGGAGAAATGTCCTCTGGTCTGATGAAACAAAAATAGAACTGTTTGGCCATAATGACCATCGTTATGTTTGGAGGAAAAAGGGGGAGGCTTGCAAACCGAATAACACCATCCCAACCATGAAGCACGGGGGTGGCAGCAGCATGTTGTGGGGGTGCTTTGCTGCAGGAGGGACTGGTGAACTTCACAAAATAGATGGCATCATGAGGAGGAAAATGATGTGCATATATTGAAGCAACGTCTCAAGACATCAGTCAGGAAGTTAAAGCTTTGTCGCAAATGGGTCTTCCAAATGAACAATGACCCCAAGCATACTTCCAATGTTGTGGCAAAATGGCTTAAGGACAACACAGTCAAGTTCTTGGAGTGGCCAGCACAAAGCCCTGACCTCAATCCAATAGAACATTTGTGGGCAAAACTGAAAAAACATGTGTGAACAAGGAGGCCTACAAACCTGACTCAGTTACACCAGCTCTGTCAGGAGGAATGGGACAAAATTCCCCCAATATATTGTGGGAAGCTTGTGGAAGGCTACCCGAAATGTTTGACCCAAGTTAAACAATTTAAAGGCAATGTTACAGAATACTAATTGTGTGTATGTAAACTTCTGACCCACTGGGAATGTGATGAAAGAATTAAAAGCTGAAATAAATAATTTTCTCTACTATAATTCTGACATTTCACATTCTTAAAATAAAGTGGTGATCCTAACTGACCTAAAACAGGGAATTATTACTAGGATTAAATGTCAGGAATTGTGAAAATCTGAGTTTAGGGATAGGCGTCCCGCAAGCGGGACACCTGTCGACAACATCCGGTGAAATTGGAGGGCGCACAATTCCAATAAATAATCCTAATCGTATTAAACATTCATAAACATACAACTATTTTAAATCATTTCACTTCCTGGGGCTATGTGGGACGCTAGCGTGCCACCCGTGGTGCACCCTATCAACAGCAGGTGCATTTCAAGAGCGGCAAATTTGAAACCAAATAAATGTCAAAATTCAAATTTTTCAAACATACAACTATCTTACACCCTTTGAAAGATAAACATCTCCTTAATCTAACCACGTTGTCCGATTTCAAAAAGGTTTTACGGCGAAAGCATAAAGTTAGATTATGTTAGGAGAGTACATTGACAATAGCTGTGTGTAATGTTTTGTCAATTCAAAGACAGGCGTCACCAAAACCATAAAACCAGCTAAAATGATGCACTAACCTTTAACAATCTCCATCAGATGACACTCCTAGGACATTATGTTAGACAATACATGCATTTTTAGTTCTATCAAGTTCATATTTATATCCAAAAACAGCGGTTTACAATGGCGTTGATGTTCAGGAAATCGTTTCCCTCCAATAACCGGCAGTCAAGTCAGCACCACAAATTAAATAATTAAAATTAGAAAACATTGGTAAAATATTATATTGTCATTTAAAGAATTATAGATTTACATCTCTTGAACGCAATCAACTTGCCAGATTTAAAAATAACCTTACTGGGAAATCACACTTTGCAATAATCTGAGCACTGCGCCCAGAAAAATACGCTTTGCTATACAGACAAACGGCCATGTTGGAGAGATCTAAAATTGAAAATACTATGTAAATAATCCATTACCTTTGATTCTCTTCATCAGATGTCACTTCCAGGAATCCCAGGTCCATAACGAATGTAGTTTTGTTCAAAAAAGCTCATCATTTATGTCCAAAAAGCTCCGTGTTGTTAGCACATGATCTAAGCCAGCCGGACTTCTCGTCATGAACGAGGGGAAAAAATATATTTACGTTCGTTCAAACATGTCAAACGTTGTATAGCATAAATCATTAGTGCCTTTTTTAACCAGAACATGAATAATATTCAAGGTGGACGAATGCATTCTCTTTTATAACGTATTGGAACGAGGGTACCCAACATGAACTCGCGCGCCAGAGTCTAATCGACCATCACCGTTCCAAGGCTCTTGTTCGGTCAGATCTCACAGTAAAAGACTCAAAACACTTTGTAAAGGCTGGTGACATCTAGTGGAAGCAATAGGAAGTGCCAAAACATTAATCAACCCCTGTGTGTTTCAATGGCATAGGCTTAAAGGTAATTCAACACATCAGGTATCCACTTCCTGTCAGAAAATGTCTCAGGGTTTTGCCTGCCAAATGAGTTCTGTTATACTCACAGACACCATTCAAACAGTTTTAGAAACTTTAGGGTGTTTTCTATCCATATATAATAAGTATATGCATATTCTAGTTACTGGGTAGGATTAGTAACCAGATTAAATCGGGTACGTTTTTTTTATCCAGCCGTGAAAATACTGCCCCCTAGCCCCAACAGATTATTGTTAATCTAACTTTGTTGTCCGATTTACAATAGGATTTACAGCGAAAGCATAGCATGTGATTGTCTGATGACGGCGCCCAACATCAACATATTTTTCAATCACAGGCTGCACAAAATCACAAATAGCAACTTAAATAAATCACTTACCTCGAAGATCTTCCTCTGTTTGCAATCCCAAGGGTCCCAGCTACAACATGAATGGTCGTTTGTTAGATAAAATCCTTCTTTATATCCCAAAAAGTCTGTTTAGTTGGCGCCATCAATATCAGTAATCCACTCGTTCAACATGCAGACAAAGGAATCCAAAAAAGCTACCGCTAAACTTCGTCCAAACAAGTCAAACGACATTTCTATTTAATACTCTAAAATGTAAATAAACTATAATATTTAATACGGAAAGTAGTATGTTCAATAGGAAAGTAAAATTTGTAATCGCGCGCCCTGCTCGCCCGACGAAAGACTGATACTGTACCGGTGGTCTCTACACAAAACCTAAAAATTCTTGCTCATTTTTGAAGAAACAAGCCTGAAATCTTGACTAAAGACTGTTGACATCTACTGGAAGCCATAGGAATTGCAATCTGGGAGACGGATTTACATAGGAACAATAGGTTTCCATTATAAGAGCCTGGGACCTCAAAAAGAAAAAAAACCTGCCATATCAATTCTGTTAGTCTCAGATATTATTTTACCTTCAGAGTGTTTTCTATCCAATGCTACCATTATATGCATATCCTGGCTTCAGGGCCTGAGCAACAGGCAGTTTACTTTGGGCACGTCAGGCAGGCAGATATTCAGGAAACTTGACCCTATCCCAGGGAAACGTATTTGGCTAAGTTGTATGTAAACTTCCGACTTCAACTGTATATACACACTATGTACACAGTCACTAGACTATATATACACACTGTATACACACACACACACTCACTAGACTATATATACACACTATATACACACTATATACACACTCACTAGACTATATATACACACTATATACACACTCCCTAGACTATATATATACACACTATATACACACTCACTAGACAAAATATACACACTATATACACATTCCCTAGACTATATATACACACGATATACACACTCACTAGGCTATATATATACACACTATATACACACTCCCTAGACTATATATACACACTATATACACACTCCCTAGACTATATATATACACACTATATACACACTCACTAGACAAAATATACACACTATATACACATTCCCTAGACTATATATACACACGATATACACACTCACTAGGCTATATATATACACACTATATACACACTCCCTAGACTATATATATACACACTATATACACACTCACTAGACTATATATATACACACTATATACACACTCACTAGACAAAATATACACACTATATACACATTCCCTAGACTATATATACACACGATATACACACTCACTAGGCTATATATATACACACTATATACACACTCCCTAGACTATATATATACACACTATATACACACTCCCTAGACTATATATATACACACTATATACACACTCACTAGACTAAATATACACACTCATTCACACAAACTACTTTTACAGTCCCACACATTCACACATTACATACACACACACACACTTTTACACTCATAATTTGCTTCTGCTACTCTGTTATTTATATTACTCTTATAATTATCTATCCTGATGTCTAGTCACTTTACCCTGCCTTCATGTACATATCTACCTCAAATACCTTATTATTATCTATCCTGATGTCTAGTCACTTTACCCTGCCTTCATGTACATATCTACCTCAAATACCTTATTATTATCTATCCTGATGTCTAGTCACTTTACCCTGCCTTCATGTACATATCTACCTCAAATACCTTATTATTATCTATCCTGATGTCTAGTCACTTTACCCTGCCTTCATGTACATATCTACCTCAAATACCTTGTACCTCTGTACAGTGATCTGGTTCTGGTATGCCCTGTATATAGCTCCATATTGATCTGGTACTCCCTGTATATAGCTCCACATTGATCTGGTACTTCCTGTATATAGCTCCACATTGATCTGGTACTTCCTGTATATAGCTCCACATTGATCTGGTACTTCCTGTATATAGCTCCACATTGATCTGGTACTTCCTGTATATAGCTCCACTTTGATCTGGTACTTCCTGTATATAGCTCCACATTGATCTGGTACTTCCTGTATATAGCTCCACATTGATCTGGTACTGGTACTTCCTGTATATAGCTCCACATTGATCTGGTACTCCCTGTATATAGCTCCACATTGATCTGGTACTCCCTGTATATAGCTCCACATTGATCTGGTACTTCCTGTATATAGCTCCACATTGATCTGGTACTTCCTGTATATAGCTCCACATTGATCTGGTACTCCCTGTATATAGCTCCACATTGATCTGGTACTGGTACTCCCTGTATATAGCTCCACATTGAACTGGTACTTCCTGTATATCGCTCCACATTGATCTGGTACTTCCTGTGTATAGCTCCACATTGATCTGGTACTTCCTGTATATAGCTCTACATTGATCTGGTACTGGTACTTCCTATATATAGCTCCACATTGATCTGGTACTCCCTGTATATAGCTCCACATTGATCTGGTACTTCCTGTATATAGCTCCACATTGATCTGGTACTTCCTGTATATAGCTCTACATTGATCTGGTACTTCCTGTATATAGCTCCACATTGATCTGGTACTTCCTGTATATAGCTCCACATTGATCTGGTACTTCCTGTATATAGCTCCACATTGATCTGGTACTTCCTGTATATAGCTCCACATTGATCTGGTACTTCCTGTATATAGCTCCATTCTTGTTTATTTTATTCCTCTTGTTTTACTATTTTATTTTTAATCTCTGCATTGTTGGGAAGGGTTCCTAAGCATTTCACAGTAAAGTCTACACCTGTCGTTGTCGGTGACAGATTGATTTGTTTTGATTTAAGCAGCTTTGGGACATGTTTGTCATCAGATTGATCACCTTAATTACAGTGTTCCACTTGCTCCTCTTCCCTGTCTCTGTATTATAAACACTCTCAGTAGAAATCTGCCTCATCTGTCATTCTCCCTTTTTGTCTCTTTCCTTCTCTCCTTTCCTTCTCCCCCTCTCCTTCTCTCCTAATCCTCTCTCCTATCCCTCTCACCTATCCTTCTCTCCTTTCCTTCTTTTCTGTCCTTCTCTCCTTTCCTACTCTCCTACTTTCCAACCTCGTTCTCTGTCCTTTATCTTGGCTCGTGTGTGTTTGAGCGAGCGTGTGTATATATGTGTGTGTACCAGTGGCGGTCGGTGGCGTTGAAGATGAGGATGGATGGTGATATTGTATTTTAACGAGCATTGTCTTATTTCTATTACAGCATATTGGATGACTGTCATTCATATTCCATTCACCCAGTTCAATGTAACATAGAGAGGTTCAGGCTACTACATGATACTCTAGTTGTCCCTGTACCCATCATGAGGTTGTTACAACCTAGACTATGAATGACATTTACAACGTAGGTGCACACAGGTCGAGAGACAGTATTGAGTTGACAGTGATCTGGACAGACAGTGACACATTCAATACCGCCTTGCACACTCTTGCCTGTATCTAGCTGATAGTGGGTGTAATCATAAGTTCAACAGTTGCAAACGAGAGTTTCTATTTGACAAATTCAGTTATGTTTATCCCCGTTTTGTTCTGTTAGCTTCTGTTTAATAAAAGGTTTTTTGAACAGAATCGTCAGAATGAATACACCCCTGATCACGCGTAAACACAGTTCACTTTCATAGCAGCCACGTTGTAGTCCTTCTCGCATTTATGTTATGCGCTCTCCTCCTTTCACCTCTTCCCTTCACTTGTGGACTTCAATGCACAACACATCAGCTGTACGTGACCAAGTAAAAATAAACTTTCCAAGCCAACCTGCTACACAGCCTATATTGTTGTCATTAGCTAAAGTAACGTCCTAGTCAACATACAGTTACATACACTCAGGTTAGAGACATTAAAACGTGTTTTTCAACCACTATACCAGTTTCTTGTTAACAAACTATAGTTTTGGAAAGTCGGTTAGGACATCTACTTTGTGCATGACACAAGTCATTTTTCCAACAATTGTTTACAGACAGATTATTTCACTTATAATTCACTGTATTACAATTCTAGTGGGTCAGAAGTTTACATACACTAAGTTGACTGTGCCTTTAAACAGCTTGGAACATTCCAGAAAATGATGTCATGGCTTTAGAAGCTTCTGATAGGCTAATTGACATAATTTGAGTCAATTGGAGGTGTACCTGTGGATATATTTCAAGGCCTATCTTCAAACTCAGTGCCTCTTTGCTTGACATCATGGGAAAATCAAAAGAAATCAGCCAAGACCTCAGAAAAAAAATTGTAGACCTTCACAAGTCTGGTCCTTGGGAGCAATTTCCAAACGCCTGAAGGTACCACGTTCATCTGTACAAACAATAGTACACAAGTATAAACACCTTGGGACCACGCAGCCGTCATACCGCTCAGGAAAGAGACGCGTTCTGTCTCCTAGAGATGAACGTACTTTGGGGCAAAAGTGCAAATCAATCCCAGAACAACAGCAAAGGACCTTGTGAAGATGCTGGAGGAAACAGGTACAAAGTATCTATATCCACAGTAAAACGAGTCCTATATTGACATAACCTGAATGACCGCTCAGCAAGGAGGCAGCCACTGCTCCAAAACCGCCATAGAAAAGCCAGACTACGGTTTGCAACCGCACATGGGGACAAAGATCGTACTTTTCGGGGGAAATGCCCTCTGGTCTGATGAAACAAAAATAGAACTGTTTGGCCATAATGACCATCGTAATGTTTGGAGGAAAAAGGGGGAGGCTTGCAAGCCGAAGAATACCATCCCAACCGTGAAGCACGGGGGTGGCAGCATCATGTTGTGGGGGTGCTTTGCTGCAGGAGGGACTGGTGCACTTCACAAAATAGATGGCATCATGAGGATGGAAAATTATGTGGATATATTGAAGCAACATCTCAAGACATCAGTCCGGAAGTTAAAGCTTGGTTGCAAATGGGTCTTCCAAATGAACAATTACCCCAAGCATACATCCCAAGTTATGGCTTAAGGACAACAAAGTCAAGGTATTGGAGTGGCCATCAAAAAGCCCTGACCTCAATCCTATAGAAAGTTTGTGGATAGAACTGAAAAAGTGTGTGCGAGCAAGGCGGCCTACAAACCTGAGTCAGTTACACCAGCTCTGTCAGGAGGAATGGGTCAAAATTCACTCAACTTATTGTGGGAAGCTTGTGGAAGGCTACCAGAAACAATTTAAAGGCAATGCTACTAAATACTAATTGAGTGTATGTATACTTCTGACCCCCTCGGAATGTGATGAAATAAATAAAAGCTGAAATAAATAATTCTCTCTACTATTATTCTGACATTTCACATTCTTAAAATGAAGTGGTGATCCTAACTGACCTAAGACAGGGATTTTTTACGAGGATTAAATGTCAGGAAATGTGAAAAACTGAGTTTAAATGTATTTGGCTAAGGAGCATGTAAACTTCTGACTTCAACTGCACATCCCAAATGGCTATTCTATTCTGTTTTCGGTGCACTACTTTTGATATGGGCCCTAGTACAACTGTAGTGTGTATCCTATTACACAATTCAACTTTTTGTGAAAATCGGAGTTTAGGGATAGGCATCCCGCTAGCGAATGTATTTGGTTAAGAGTTGTATGTAAACTTCAACTGTAGCTAATAGAACTGACACGTTAGTAAACCTGCTACAATCATGCAGTAACGTTACAGTGTACAGTCAGCAAGCAGTTTAGCACTTACTCTGGCAGGCCTCGGTGGTAATACATTAGTAAAACCAAAAGCTTACCTTGACTTGGAAGAGTTCCAGTGATGTGTTGGATAGTCATAGCCAGCTAGCTAACATAGCATTCCTCTGTTATAACCAGCTAGCTAACATAGCATCCTTCTGTTTTAACCAGCTAGCTAACATAGCATCCCTCTGTTATAGCCAGCTAGCTAACATAGCATCCCTCTGTTATAACCAGCTAGCTAACATAGCATCCCTCTGTTATAACCAGCTAGCTAACATAGCATCCCTCTGTTTGAGCAGAGTGTTTCTTCAGGTTAAACTAGCCTAAAAGATGAAATCTCTCTCTCTCAATTGTTCTCTTGCTTCTTCTTAATTTTGGAAGAAATTAATTTATTCAAAACTGTTCAACTATTCATTTCTCCCTCTTTGTGTCAACTACTAAGCACATTAGGTGGGCAATGTTGTGGAGAGATGCCTCTCTCTGTCTCTCTGTCTCTGTCTTTCTCTCTCTCTCTCTCTGTCTCTCTGCCTCTCTCTGTCTCTATCTCTCTGTCTCTCTGTCTCTCTCTCTCTGTCTTTCTCTCTCTCTCTCTGTCTCTATCTCTCTCACTCTCTGACTCTCTCTGTCTCTATCTCTCTGTCTCTCTGTCTCTCTCTCTCTCTGTCTTTCTCTCTCTCTCTCTCTCTCTCTCTCTCTCTCTCTCTCTCTGTCTCTGTCTGTCTCTATCTCTCTGTCTCTATCTCTCTGTCTCTCTCACTCTCTCTGTCTTTCTCTCTCTCTCTCTCTGTCTCTGTCTCTCTCACTCTCTGTCACTCTCTCTGTCTCTCTCACTCTCTGTCACTCTCTCTGTCTTTCTCTCTCTGTCTCTTATCTCTTTCTCTCTCTGTCTCTCTAACTTGCCCTTTTCCTGTTTTGCTTTTCTGTCTTTGTAAATGTGTGCTCAGGAGACCCCCATAAAATAAAGAAAATATTAACGTTGCTCCAGCCCACTGTTCTTAGGATACCCCCAAGACAATATGTAGTCAATGTGAAGTCTAATCGGAACCCTTATGCTATATTATGCTAAACATAGATGCGTATAGAGTATATAAATGATGATTACCCCCTCAGGTTGTAAATTGTGTGCTCTAAAGGTCAGCATTATTCATAAAGGAATATCTTATTAGTATATTATACCAGCTATTTGTGGATGATTTAGTGTTGAGGTAATTGAGGATGCAGTTTTGGCCGGGTTGCTAGCGTGTAGAGAGAGAAGAGAGAGAGAGAAGAGAGAGAGAGAGAGAGAGAGATTTTACTCCAGTGCTATTGGTCAGTCATTGTAATATTTTAGTTTAAAATATTTGTTTTACTATCTATGGAACTGATCGTTCCATGTCATTTCAGAAAGCCATAACAGATTGTTCTGAAATCCTTTCTGTAGTTAGAAACAGATAAGATCAGTATTTTGTTGAAATATGATTTGATATCTGAGAAATTATGTTAATTGTTTGCACCCAAATTGGCCATTTTCATTTATAGGATTCATATAATATTCAACAACTATAGTACCTAACATTCAATTTGGACAAACCTTTTAGTAAGACAAGAGTAATGGAAAGAAATTGTCAAAAGACAACCATGGACCTCCCACACCACACCCTAACAATGAGTATGTAGTATCAGTTCTCTAAGTCTGACATGTAGTATAGAGCTGCAGCTTGGAGTATTGTTTCTTCATCCTACTGTATGTTTTCTCAGTGAATTTTGTGATGTTTTAAAAAATATATATTTATATGTTCAGAGAAATAACATATTGAAGTTATGTCCAATCCTACATCCTCCTCTCCTGTCTCTACCCCTTCTTAGCTCTGTGTGTGTGGGAACAAGTTTATTGATAACATCTGTTATGAATTCAAATGTTTGTCAAACGCTGGGCAAGAACCATCAAGGCTTCTCCCTCAGTCTTTCTCTCTCCATCTCTGTCTGTCTTCTTCTGTCTCCCTCAGTCTTTCTCTCTCCATCTCTGTCTGTCTTCTTCTGTCTCCCTCTGTCTCTGTCCCTGCTTCTACCTTAGTGACTATGCATATATGATGAACAGAGAGTAGCAGTAGCGTAAAAGAGGGGTTGGTGGGTGGCGGGACACAATGCAGATAGCCCGGTTAGCCAATGTGCGTGAGCACTGGTTGGTCGGCCCAATTGAGGTGGTATGTACATGAATGTATTGTTAAAGTGACTATGCATATATGATAAACAGAGAGTAGCAGTAGCGTAAACGAGGGGTTGGTGGGTGGTGGGTGGCTGGACACAATGCAGATAGCCCGGTTAGCCAATGTGCGGGAGCACTGGTTGGTCAGCCAAATTGAGGTAGTGTTTACATTAAATGTATAGTTAAAGTGACTATGCATATATGATAAACAGAGAGTAGCAGCAGTGTAAAAAGAGGGGTTGGGGGGCACACAATGTAAATAGTCCGGGTAGCCATTTGATTACCTGTTCAGGAGTCTTATGGCTTGGGGGTAAAATCTGTTGAGAAGCCTTTTTGTCCTAGACTTGGCACTCCGGTACCGCTTGCCATGTGGTAGTAGATAGAACAGTCTATGACTGGGGTGGCTGGGGTCTTTGACAATTTTTAGGGCCTTCCTCTGACACCGCCTGGTGTAGAGGTCCTGGATGGCAGGCAGCTTAGCCCCAGTGATGTACTGGGCCGTACGCACTACCCTCTGTAGTGCCTTGTGGTCGGAGGCCGAGCAGTTGCCGTACCAGGCAGTGATGCAACCAGTCAGGATGCTCTCGATGTTGCAGCTGTAGAACCTTTTGAGGATCTCAGGACCCATGCCAAATCTTTTTAGTTTCCTGAGTAGGCTTTGTCGTGCCCTCTTCACAACTGTCTTGATGTGTTTGGACCGACCATTCTAGTTTGTTGTTGATGTGGACACCAAGGAACTTGAAGCTCTCAACCTGCTCCACTACAGCCCCGTTGATGAGAATGGGGGCGTGCTCGGTCCTCCTTTTCCTGTAGTCTCTGCCTCTACCTCTGTCTGTCTCTACCTCTGTCTGTCTCTACCTCTGTCTGCCTCTACCTCTGTCTGCCTCTACCGCTGTCTGCCTCTACCGCTGTCTGCCTCTACCGCTGTCTGCCTCTACGTCTGTCTGCCTCTACCTCTGTCTACCTCTGTCTGCCTCTACCGCTGTCTGCCTCTACCGCTGTCTACCTCTGTCTGCCTCTACCGCTGTCTTCCTCTACCGCTGTCTACCTCTGTCTGCCTCTACCTCTGTCTGTCTCTACCGCTTTCTGCCTCTACCTCTGTCTGCCTCTACCTCTGTCTGACTCTACCGCTGTCTGCCTCTACCTCTGTCTGCCTCTACCGTGCTACCTCTGCCTCTACCACTGTCTCTACCTCTGTCTGCCTCTACCTTTGTCTGCCTCTACCGCTGTCTCTACGTCTGTCTGTCTCTACCTCTGTCTCTACGTCTGTCTGTCTCTACCGTGCTACCTCTGCCTCTGTCTCTCTGCCTCCTCTCTGTCTATCCTCCCCCTCCCTCCTCCCTGCATCCCTCCCGGTGTCTGTCATTCCAAGCGGCCCTGTGTTCCCTCCATCCATCACTCTCTCCCAGCGCTACAGGGGCCAGCAGGTAGCAGCCTTCTAATGAAGCCACTGTTTGTTTCCTGTGTTTGATAGTTCATCTGGATGGATGGATGAAGGAATCTGTGCGTGTTTTGGGAGAAGAATGGGTGGGTGTTTTGGGAGAAGAATGGGTGGGTGTTTTGGGAGAAGAATGGGTGGGTGTTTTGGGAGAAGAATGGGTGGTTGGTTTGGGAGAAGAATGGGTGGGTGGTTTGGGAGAAGAATGGGTGGGTGTTTTGGGAGAAGAATGGGTGGGTGGTTTGGGAGAAGAATGGGTGGGTGTTTTGGGAGAAGAATGGATGTGTGTTTTGGGAGAAGAATGGGTGGGTGTTTTGGGAGAAGAATGGGTGGGTGGTTTGGGAGAAGAATGGGTGGGTGTTTTGGGAGAAGAATGGATGTGTGTTTTGGGAGAAGAATGGGTGGGTGTTTTGGGAGAAGAATGGGTGGTTGTTTTGGGAGAAGAATGGGTGGGTGGTTTGGGAGAAAAACGGGTGGGTGGTTTGGGAGAAGAACGGGTGGGTGTTTTGGGAGAAGAATGGATGAGTGTTTTGGGAGAAGAATGGGTGGGTGGTTTGGGAGAAGAATGGGTGGGTGTTTTGGGAGAAGAATGGGTGGTTGGTTTGGGAGAAGAATGGGTGGTTGGTTTGGGAGAAGAATGGGTGGGTGTTTTGGGAGAAGAATGGGTGGGTGGTTTGGGAGAAGAATGGGTGGGTGTTTTGGGAGAAGAATGGATGTGTGTTTTGGGAGAAGAATGGGTGGGTGTTTTGGGAGAAGAATGGGTGGGTGGTTTGGGAGAAGAATGGGTGGGTGTTTTGGGAGAAGAATGGATGTGTGTTTTGGGAGAAGAATGGGTGGGTGTTTTGGGAGAAGAATGGGTGGGTGGTTTGGGAGAAGAATGGGTGGGTGTTTTGGGAGAAGAATGGATGTGTGTTTTGGGAGAAGAATGGGTGGGTGTTTTGGGAGAAGAATGGGTGGGTGGTTTGGGAGAAGAATGGGTGGGTGTTTTGGGAGAAGAATGGATGTGTGTTTTGGGAGAAGAATGGGTGGGTGTTTTGGGAGAAGAATGGGTGGTTGTTTTGGGAGAAGAATGGGTGGGTGTTTTGGGAGAAGAATGGGTGGTTGTTTTGGGAGAAGAATGGGTGGGTGGTTTGGGAGAAAAACGGGTGGGTGGTTTGGGAGAAGAACGGGTGGGTGTTTTGGGAGAAGAATGGATGGGTGTTTTGGGAGAAGAATGGGTGGGTGGTTTGGGAGAAGAATGGATGGATGGTTTGGGAGAAGAATGGGTGGGTGGTTTGGGAGAAGAATGGGTGGGTGTTTTGGGAGAAGAATGGGTGGGTGGTTTGGGAGA
This sequence comes from Salmo salar, assembly GCF_965601325.2. Classification (NCBI taxonomy): domain Eukaryota; kingdom Metazoa; phylum Chordata; class Actinopteri; order Salmoniformes; family Salmonidae; genus Salmo; species Salmo salar. The sequence goes on from NC_138304.1 coordinate 106,455,309, forward strand.
AGAATGGGTGGGTGGTTTGGGAGAAGAATGGATGGATGGTTTGGGAGAAGAATGGGTGGGTGTTTTGGGAGAAGAATGGGTGGGTGTTTTGGGAGAAGAATGGGTGGGTGTTTTGGGAGAAGAATGGGTGGGTGTTTTGGGAGAAAAATGGGTGGGTGTTTTGGGAGAAGAATGGATGGGTAGAGGAAGTGATGGTAACACATTTCCTCACAGAAATCCAACTTTAACACAGATGCACTTGCTACATAACTGTGTGTTATGCACTACATTCAATGTTCGAGATATGGAAATGTGTCTGCATGTGTACAGTGTGTACTCTATGTTCAAGTATGTGTGTGTGTGTGTGTGTGTGTGTGTTCCTGCTTGTATACACACACACACATCAGCTCGTCTTAATGTTCCAAATATTTGACCCCTCCATTCTTCCTCCCTCTGTCCTCTAGTTGTTAACTGCACAGAGCCAGGTCACGTAGAGGACAGCGTCAGACAGGTGTTGTCCGAAGGCCCCGGTCGTTACAGCTTCCAGACCGTGGTGTCCTACCGCTGTAACCCTGGTTACTACCTACTGGGAACCAGCGCTCTGTCCTGTCAGGGAGATGGCACCTGGGACCGAACACTGCCCAAGTGTCTGTGTGAGTACCAGACACACACACACACACACCGTGTGATTTTAACACACACACACACACACACACACACACACACACACACACCATGGGATTTTAACACACACACACCGTGTGATTTTAACACACACACACACACCGTGTGATTTTAACACACACACAC
>NC_138304.1:106461097-106468597 GCF_965601325.2 Salmo salar
CTCACTCCTCTGTCTGCCTGCCTGTCTGCCTGCCTCTCTGTCTGCCTCTCTGTCTGCCTGTCTGCATCTCTCTCTGTTTGTCTGCCTGTTTCTCTGTCTGCCTGCCTGTCTGCCTGTCTGCATGTCTCTCTGTCTGCCTGTCTCTCTGTCTGCCTGTCTCTCTGTCTGCCTGTCTCTCTGTCTGCCTGTTTCTCTGTCTGCCTGTCTCTCTGTCTGCCTCTCTGTCTGCCTGTCTGCATCTCTCTCTGTTTGTCTGCCTGTTTCTCTGTCTGCCTGCCTGTCTGCCTGTCTGCATGTCTCTCTGTCTGCCTGTTTCTCTGTCTGCCTGCCTGTCTGCCTGTCTGCATGTCTCTCTGTCTGCCTGTTTCTCTGTCTGCCTGTCTCTCTGTCTACCTGTTTCTCTGTCTGCCTGTCTCTCTGTCTGCCTGCCTGTCTGCCTGTCTGCATGTCTCTCTGTCTGCCTGCCTGTCTGCCTGTCTGCATGTCTCTCTGTCTGCCTGTCTCTCTGTCTGCCTGTTTCTCTGTCTGTCTGCCTGTCTGCATGTCTCTCTGTCTGCCTGTCTCTCTGTCTGCCTGTTTCTCTGTCTGCCTGTCTGCCTGTCTGTCTGTCTGTCTGTCTGTCTGTCTGTCTCTCTGTCTCTCTGTCTGCCTGTCTCTCTGTCACCTTAACACATACACATCCACTAGTGGTTAATAACATAACATTAATAACATCACATTCTGTTACCACTCAGTTTCCTGCTCTCTGACCAATACATTAATAACATCACATTCTGTTACCACTCAGTTTCCTGCTCTCTGACCAATACATTAATAACATCACATTCTGTTACCACTGTGTTAGTCCTACAGACAGACAGTTCTACAGACAGACAGTTCTACAGACAGACAGTTCTACAGACAGACAGTTCTACTGACAGACAGTTCTACAGACAGACAGTTCTACAGACAGACAGTTCTGCTGACAGACAGTTCTACTGACAGACAGTTCTACAGACAGACAGTTCTACAGACAGACAGTTCTACTGACAGACAGTTCTACAGACAGACAGTTCTACAGACAGTTCTACAGACAGACAGTTCTACAGACAGACAGTTCTACAGACAGACAGTTCTGCTGACAGACAGTTCTACTGACAGACAGTTCTACTGACAGACAGTTCTACAGACAGTTCTACAGACAGTTCTACAGACAGACAGTTCTACAGACGGTTCTACAGACAGACAGTTCTACAGACAGACAGTTCTACAGACAATTTCTACAGACAGTTCGAGAGGGCGAGAGAAGGTTTGAGGGATGGGGCGAGAGAGATGGGAAAAGAGAGAGAGCTCTCTTACCCCCCCCCCCTCTCTCTCTCTCTCTCTCTGCCCCCTTGCCTCTCTCTCCATCCCTCACTCCTTCTCTCTCTTTGTGTGGTGCCTGAGGGGTGGCCACCTGTTCATGGTTGGCAAAGACATCAAGGCCCAGTCACAGCTGGTCATTATAGAGGGGGCCATTGCTTGCACACACACACACACACACACACACACACACACACACACACACACACACACACACACACACACACACACACACAAACACACACACACACACACACACACACACACACACACACACACACACACACACACACACAGACACAGAGAGCGCTGTGGTGCAATGGCCCATGGGCCGTTGGGCCTGGAGCAGGAAGGAGGAGGATAAGGAGACAGTAATGAACATCACCATCCACTGGATTTCACTGGACTGTTCTAAAGGACCACAGACCAGGGAAGGGGAGAGAGAGAGGGAAGGAATGGGAGAGAGGGGGAAGGAAGGGAGAGAGAGAGAGAAGGAAGGGAGAGAGAGAGGGAAGGGGGAGAGAGAGGGAAGGAATGGGAGAGAGAGAGAGAAGGAAGGGGAGAGAGAGAGGGAAGGAATGGGAGAGAGGGGGAAGGAAGGGGAGAGAGAGGGGAAGGAAGGGGAGAGAGAGAGGGAAGGAAGGGGAGAGAGGGGGAAGGAATGGAGAGAGAGAGAGAAGGAAGGGGAGAGAGAGAGGGAAGGGGAGAGAGAGGGGGAAGGAATGGGAGAGAGAGAGAGAAGGAAGGGAGAGAGAGAGGGAAGGAATGGGAGAGAGGGGGAAGGAAGGGAGAGAGAGGGGGAAGGAAGGGGAGAGAGAGAGGGAAGGGGGAGAGAGAGAGGGAAGGGAGAGAGAGAGAGAGAGAGAGAGGGAAGGAAGGAATGGGAGAGAGAGAGAGAAGGAAGGGGGAGAGAGAGAGGGAAGGAAGGGGAGAGAGAGAGGGAAGGAAGGGAGAGAGAGGGAAGGAAGGGGAGAGAGAGAGGGAAGGAAGGGGAGAGAGAGAGGGAAGGGGAGAGAGAGAGAGAGAGGGAAGGGAGAGAGAGGGGGAAGGAAGGGGAGAGAGAGAGGGAAGGGGAGAGAGAGAGGGAAGGGAGAGAGAGAGAGAGAGAGAGAGAGAGAGAGGGAAGGAAGGAATGGGAGAGAGAGAGAGAAGGAAGGGGGAGAGAGAGAGGGAAGGAAGGGGAGAGAGAGAGGGAAGGAAGGGAGAGAGAGGGAAGGAAGGGAGAGAGAGAGGGAAGGGGAGAGAGAGAGAGAGAGAGGGAAGGGAGAGAGAGGGGGAAGGAAGGAAGGGGAGAGAGAGCAAAAGACAGAGGGAGGGAAGGGAGAGGGAGGGAAGGGAGAGGGAGGGAAGGGAAAGGGATGGAAGGGGGAGAGAGGGAGGTAAGGGGGAGAGAGGGAGGGAAGGGGCTGGGAGGGAAGGAAGGGGAGAGAGAGCAAAAGACAGAGGGAAGGAAGGGGGAGATAGGGAGGGAAGGGAGAGAGGGAGGGAAGGAAGGAAGGGGAGAGAGGGAAGGAAGGGGAGAGGAAGGGAAGGAAGGAAGGAAGGAAGGAAGGAAGGAGATAGAGAGAGCAAAAGACAGAGGGAAGGAAGGGGGAGAGAGGGAAGGAAGGGAGCTAGATAGAGGGAGGGAAGGGGAGTGAGAGGGAGGGAAGGGGGTGAGAGGGAGGGAAGTGATAGAGGGTAGGAAGGGAGGAGAGAGAAAGCGAGAGAGGGAGGGAGGGAGAGTGAAGAGAGAGAGGGAAGGGGGAGAGAGGGAGGGAGGGAGTGGGGAACACTTGTCCTATTCTTAATATATATTGCATTAACACCATCTCTCCCTCCTTTCCTCCGCCCTATAACAACCACATCGTCTCCCTCCTACATCTCTCCCTCTCCCTCCCCTAACACCCCACAACACTCCTCCTCCACCCTATAACACACATCTCTCCCTCATCCTCTCCTCCCCTATAACACCACATCTCCTCCCTCCTTCCCTCCTATAACACCACATCTCCTCCCCTCCTTTCCTCCCTCCCTATAACACCACATCTCTCCTCCTTCCTTCCCTCCTCTAACACATCTCTCCCTCCTTCCCTCCCTATAACACCACATCTCTCCCTCCTTCCCCTCCCTATAACACCACATCTCTCCCTCCTTCCCCTCCCTATAACACCACATCTCCTCCCTCCTTTCCCTCCCTATAACACCACATCTCTCCCTCCTTCCCTCCCTCCCTATAACACCACATCTTTCCCTCCTTCCCTCCCTATAACATCCACATCTCTCCCTCCTTCCCTCCCTATAACACCACATCTCTCCCTCCTTCCCTCCCTCCAATAACACCACATCTCTCCCTCCTTCCCTCCCTATAACACCACATCTCTCCCTCCTTCCCTCCCTCCCTATAACACCACATCTCTCCCTCCTTCCCTCCCTGTAACACCCACATCTCTCCCTCCTTCCTGCCCTCCCTATAACACCACATCTCTCCCTCCTTCCCTCCCTATAACACCACATCTCTCCTCCTTCCCTCCCTATAACAACCACATCTCTCCCTCCTTCCCTCCCTATAACACCACATCTCTCCCTCCTTTCCTCCCTATAACACCACATCTCTCCCTCCTTCCCTCCCTCCCTATAACACCACATCTCTCCCTCCTTCCCTCCATATAACACCACATCTCTCCCTCCTTCCCTCCCTCCCTATAACACCACATCTCTCCCTCCTTCCCTCCCTCCCTATAACACCATACCTCTCCCTCCTTCCCTCCCTATAACACCACCTCTCTCTCCCTCCTTCCCTCCCTATAACACCACATCTCTCCCTCCTTCCTTCCCTCCCTATAACACCACATCTCTCCCTCCTTTCCTCCCTCCCTATAACACCACCTCTCTCTCCCTCCTTCCCTCCCTATAACACCACATCTCTCCCTCCTTTCCTTCCCCTCCCTATAACACCACATCTCTCCCTCCTTTCCGTCCCTCCCTATAACACCACATCTCTCCCCTCCTTCCTTCCCTCCCTATAACACATCTCTCCCTCCTTCGCTCCCTATAACACCACATCTCTCCCTCCTTTCCTCCCTCCCTATAACACCACATCTCTCCCTCCTTTCCTCCCTCCCTATAACACCACATCTCTCCCTCCTTCCCTCCCTATAACACCACATCTCCTCCCTCCTTCCCTCCCTATAACACCACATCTCTCCCTCCTTCCCTCCCTAAACACCACATCTCTCCCTCCTTCCCTCCCTATAACACCACATCTCTCCCTCCTTTCCTCCCTCCATATAACACCACATCTCTCCCTCCTTTCCTCCCTCCCTATAACACCACATCTCTCCCTCCTTTCCCTCCCTATAACACCACATCTCTCCCCCATCCCTCACTATAACACCACATCTCTCCCTCCCATCCCTCCCTATAACACCACATCTCTCACTCCTTCCTTCCCCCCTATAACACCACATCTCTCTCTCCTTCCCTCCCTATAACACCACATCTCTCCCTCCTTCCCTCCTATAACACCACATCTCTCCCTCCTTCCCTCCATATAACACCACATCTCTCCCTCCTTCCCTCCCTCCCTATAACACCACATCTCTCTCTCCTTCCTTACCTCCCTCCCTATAACACCACATCTCTCCCTCCTTTCCTCCCTCCCTATAACACCACAACTCTCCCTCCATCCCTCCCTCCCTATAACACCACATCTCTCCCTCCTTTCCTCCCTCCCAATAACACCACATCTCTCCCTCCTTTCCTCCCTCCCAATAACACCACATCTCTCCACTCCTTCCCTCCCTATAACACCACATCTCTCCCTCCTTCCTTCCCTCCCTATAACACCACATCTCCTCCCTCCTTCCCTCCCTATAACACCACATCTCTCCCTCCTTTCCTCCCTCCCAATAACACCACATCTCTCCCTCCTTCCCTCCCTATAACACCACATCTCTCCCTCCTAATCCTCCACCATATAACACCACATCTCTCCCTCCTTTCCTCCCTCCCTATAACACCACATCTCTCCCTCCCTTCCCTCCCCCTCCCTATAACACCATCTCTCCCTCCTTCCCTCCCTATAACACCACATCTCTCCCTCCTTCCCTCCCTATAACACCACATCTCTCCCTCCTTTCCTCCCTCCCTATAACACCACATCTCTCCCTCCTTCCTTCCCTCCCTATAACACCACATCTCTCCCTCCTTTCCTCCCTCCCTATAACACCACATCTCTCCCTCCTTTCCACCCTCCCCTATAACACCACATCTCTCTCTCCCTCCTTCCCTCCCTATAACACCACATCTCTCCCACCTTCCCCTCCCCTATAACACCACATCTCTCCCTCCTTCCTTCCCTCCCTATAACACCACATCTCTCCCTCCTTTCCTCCCTCCCTATAACACCACCTCTCTCTCCCTCCTTCCCTCCCTATAACACCACATCTCTCCCTCCTTTCCTCCCTCCCTATAACACCACATCTCTCCCTCCTTTCCTCCCTCCCAATAACACCACATCTCTCCCTCCTTTCCTCCCTCCCTATAACACCACATCTCTCCCTCCTTCCTCCCTCCCAATAAAACCACATCTCTCCCTCCTTCCCTCCCTATAACACCACATCTCTCCCTCCTTTCCTCCCTCCATATAACACCACATCTCTCCCTCCTTTCCTCCCTCCCTATAACACCACATCTCTCCCACCTTCCCTCCCTATAAAACCACATCTCTCCCTCCTTCCCGTCCCTATAACACCACATCTCTCCCTCCTTCCCTCCCTATAACACCACATCTCTCCCTCCTTCCCTCCCTATAACACCACATCTCTCCCTCCTTTCCTCCCTCCCTATAACACCACATCTCTCCCTCCTTTCCTCCCTCCCTATAACACCACATCTCTCCCTCCTTTCCTCCCTCCCTATAACACCACATCTCTCCCTCCTTTCCTCCCTCCCTATAACACCACATCTCTCCCTCCTTTCCTCCCTCCCTATAACACCACATCTCTCTCTCCTTCCCTCCCTCCCAATAACACCACATCTCTCCCTCCTTCCCTCCCTATAACACCACATCTCTCTCTCCTTTCCTCCCTCCCAATAACACCACATCTCTCCCTCCTTCCCTCCCTATAACACCACATCTCTCCCTCCTTTCCTCCCTCCCTATAACACCACATCTCTCCCTCCTTCCCTCCCTATAACACCACATCTCTCCCTCCTTTCCTCCCTCCATATAACACCACATCTCTCCCTCCTTTCCTCCCTCCCTATAACACCACATCTCTCCCTCCTTCCCTCCCTCCCTATAACACATCTCTCCCTCCTTCCCTCCCTATAACACCACATCTCTCCCTCCTTCCCTCCCTATAACACCACATCTCTCCCTCCTTTCCTCCCTCCATATAACACCACATCTCTCCCTCCTTTCCTCCCTCCCTATAACACCCCATCCCTCCCTCCATTCCCTCCCTATAACACCATCTCTCCCTCCTTTCCTCCCTCCCTATAACACCACATCTCTCTCTCCCTCCTTCCCCTCCCTATAACACCACATCTCTCCCCTCCTTTCCTCCCTGTAACACCACATCTCTCTCTCCCTCCTTCCCTCCCTACCTATTTCCTCCTCCCCCTCTCTCTCCCTCTCCCTCTCCCAGTAATCTCCTGTGGTAACCCAGGAACTCCCCGTAACTCTAAAATCCTATCTCATGATGGCCTGGTGTTTTCCCGCTCCATCACCTACACCTGTCGAGACGGGTTACTACTCCAACGGACTGCTCACAACGCCACTGCAACGGTTAACGGGAGCTGGACCGGGAGCATGCCTGAGTGCACAGGTACAGAGAAGAAACTAAAACACACAGTTAACACCCTGGTATACCCCCATATAACCTCTGCTTGCTTATGCAACGGATGGCAGTTGACACCCTGGTATACCCCATATAAACTGTGCTTGCTAATGCAACTGATGGCAGTGATGTGCCCCTTGCCCTTAAAGGAACATTTTGGTATTTATTTAATTAGTCCATTTCTGATATATATTTTTTAAAATGTTTTGCTTGTCAGAAATCAAGATTTCAAGATATGTAACTTTTAAAAAAAATCCGAAATCATCCCTGTGTGCATAATGGATAACGACAGAAAGTCATAGACAGATATTCTGGGTGTAGATGTCCTGGACTC
>NC_138304.1:106473597-106488597 GCF_965601325.2 Salmo salar
AATTCTTTCCATTTCACTTCACCAATTTGGACTATTTTGTGTATGTCCATTACATGAAATCCAAATAAAAATCAATTTAAATTACAGGTTGTAATGCAACAAAATAGGAAAAACGCCAAGAGGGATGAATACTTTTGCAAGGCACTGTACATTTGGCAGGAGATTAGGAAGTGCAGCTCAGTTTCCACCTCATTTTGTGGGTAGTGTGCACATAGCCTGTCTTCTCTTGAGAACCAGGTATGCCTACGGTGGCCTTTCTCAATAGCAAGGCTATGCTCACTGATTCTGTACATAGTCAAGGATTTTCTTAATTTTGGGTTCAGTCCCAGTTGTCAGGTATTCTGTCACTGTGTTCTCTCTGTTTAGGGCCAAATAGCATTCTAGTTTTCTGTTTTTTGGTTGATGCTTTCCACTGTGTCAAATATTTATCTTTTTGCTTTCTCATGATTTGGTTGTGTCTAATTGTGTTGCTGTCCTGGGGCTCTGTGGGGTCTGTTTGTATTTGTGAACAGAGCCACAGGACCAGCTTACTTAGGGGACTCTTCTCCAGGTTCATCTCTCTGTAGGTGAGGGATTTGTTATGGAAGGTTTGGGAATCGCTTCCTTTTAGGTGGTTGTGGAATTTAACGTCTCTTGTCTGGATTTTGATAATTAACAGGTATCGACCTAATTCTGCTCTCTATGCATTCTTTAGGGTTTTACGTTGTACACAGAGGATAGTTTTTGTGCATGTTTTTGCAGAATTCTGCATGCAGAGTCTCAATTTGGTGTTTGTCCCATTTTGTGAATTCTTGGTTGGTGAGCGGACCCCAGACCTCACAACCATAAAGGGCAATGGGTTCTATAACTGATTCAAGTATTTTTAGCCAGATCCTAATTGGTATGTCGAATTTCATGTTCCTTTTGATGGCATACATTGCCCTCCTTGCCTCGTCTCTCAGATCGTTCACAGCTTTGTGGAAGTTACCTGTGGCGCTGATGTATGTATCGTTGTTTGTGTGCTCTAGGGCAACCGTGTCTAGATGGAAATTGTATTCCTTATTTTTTTGGAACACCATTATTTATGTTCCTTTTGATGGAATAGAAGGCCCTCCTTGCCTTGTCTCTCAGATCGTTCACAGCCTTGTGGAAGTTACATGTGATGTTGCCGAGGAAGGTGTAATTCCTTGAGTGCTCTAGGGCACTGAGAGTCTGTGTAGAATATCTAGGTCCCTTCTTGGTCGGTGACAGAATCACTATATCATCAGCAAACTGAGTCCAATAGGGTTCTGCAGGTTGTTCTAGTGCCCTCATAAATTCATTCATATTCATTCATATACTGAATACTGTCTGTTGAAGAGGGTGGGGCTCAAGCTGCTTCTTTTACCACAAAGGGAAAAGAATATGTGTGTTAATTGCCAATTATAAGTGCACATTTGTTGTTTGTGTACATTGATTTTATAATGTCATATAATGTCATAGGGTTTCCTCCCAACACCACCATCCATCAATTTATATAGCAGACTATCAAAAAAGTCAAAAGCTTTTTAAATCAACAAAGTATGAGAAGACTTTGCTTTTCTATAAGGTTGTCTGTTTGTACAGTATTTTGGTAAGAAGCCCATTTGACATTTGCTCAGGACATTGTTTTTTTTACTGAGGAACATGTTGGAGTCTGCTGTTGATGATACTGCAGAGGATTATTTCTGACATTGTTGTTGACGCATATTCTACGCTAATTACTTTTGTGGGAGGAGGTGATCAGGCATTGGTTCCAAATGATGTCAGGATAATGTTGAAGAGTTTAAATTTACTGCTAAGTTTACACCTTCACTATTGCAGCAAAACATGTTGTCCAGGAGGGATTGTATATGTTGTTGGGCAATAGATTTCCTTCAATGTTTTTTTTGGTTTGGGAGTAGATCAGCTTTAATATAGCAGATAGAAAAGTAATTGTCTGCATCATTTCCAATCCCCCTCCCAAAAAATGTTTAAATATATATCTATATATTGGCTCACGAGCTATAGGCGTCACTACAGACCCTGGTTTGATTCCAGGCAGTATCACAACCGGCTGTGATTGAGAGTCCCATAGGGCGGCACACAATTAGGGTTAGTCTTAACTGACTTGCCTAGTTAAATAAAGGTTAAATATATAGAATTGATAGAGTTGCCTAGCAGCCAGTAGCTAGCTAGTGACATTATTAACGATACTAGCGTTCAAAAGTTTGGGGTCACTTAGAAATGTCCTTGTTTTTGAAAGAAAAGCAAATTTTTTTGTCCATTAAAATAACATAAGATTGATCAGAAATACAGTGTAGACATTGTTAATGTTGTAAATGACTATTGTAGCTGGAAACGGCAGGTTTTTTATGGAATATCTACATAGGCGTACAGAGGCCCATTATCAGCAACCATCACTCCTGTGTTCCAATGGCACGTTGTGTTAGCTAATCCAAGTTTATCATTTTAAAAGGCTAATTGATCATTATAAAACCCTTTTGCAATTATGTTAGCACAGCTGAAAACTGTTGTTCCGATTAAAGAAGCAATAAAACTGGCCTTCTTTAGACTAGTTGAGTATCTGGAGCATCAGCATTTGTGGGTTCGATTACAGGCTCAAAATGGCCAGAAACAAAGAACTTCCTTCTGAAACTTGTCAGTCTATTCTTGTTCTGAGAAATGAAGGCTATTCCATGTGAGAAATTGCCAAGAAACGGAAGATCTTGTACAATGCTGTGTACCACTCCCTTCACAGAACAGCTCAAACTGGCTCTAACCAGAATAGAAAGAGGAGTGGGAGGCCCCGGTGCACAACTGAGCAAGAGGACAAGTACATTAGAGTGTCTAGTTTGAGAAACAGACGCCTCACACGTCCTCACCTGGCAGCTTCATTAAATAGTACCCGCAAAACACCAGTCTCAATGCCAACAGAGAAGATGCGACTCCGGGATGCTGGCCTTCTAGGCAGAGTTGCAAAGAAAAAGCCCTATCTCAGACTGGCCAATAAAAAGAAAAGATTAAGATGAGCAAAAGAACACAGACACTGGACAGAGGAAGATTGGGAAAAAGTTTTATGGACAAACTAATCTAAGTTTGAGGTGTTTGGATCAAAAAGAAGAACATTCTTGAAACGCAGAAAAAAATGAAAAGATGCTGGAGGAGTGCTTGACGTCATCTGTCATCATGGTGGAGGCAATGTGATGGTCTGGGGGCTGCTGTTGGTGGTGGTAAAGTGGGAGATTTGTACAGAGTAAAAGGGATCTTGAAGAAGGAAGGCTATCACTCTATTTTGCAATGCCATGCCGTACCCTGTGGACGGAGCTTAATTGAAGCCAATTTCCTCCTACAAGAGGACAATGACCCAAAGCACACCTCCAAACTATGCTAGAGCTATTTAGGGAAGAAGCAGTCAGCTGGTATTCTGTCTATAATGGAGTGGCCAGCACAGTCACCAGATCTCAACCCTATTGAGCTGTTGTGGGAGCAGCTTGACCGTATGGTAGGTAAGAAATGCCCATCAAGCCAATCCAATTTATAGGAGGGTCTTCAGGAAGCATGGGATGAAATCTCTTCAGATTACCTCAACAAATTGACAACTACAATGGTCTGCAAGGCTGTAATAGCTGCAAATGGAGGATTCTTTGACGAAAGCAAAGTTTTGAAGGACCCAATTATTTTTTTCAATTAAATATCATCATTTATAACCTTGTTCCTATTCATTTTGCAACTCATTTCATGTATGTTTTCATGGAAAACAAGGTTATTTCTAAGTGTCCCCAAACTTTTCAAAAGTAAAATGAAGCTTTTTCAATCACTCCCTTGAGTGCTGTGCTCTCAGGTTGTTTGTGCCTGTGTGTATTACTATGTGGCTGGTTGGTCCTCAGACAGCAGTTCTAGGGCGTGCTGGGTGTTTGGACACCAGAGTTTAGACACTGTGTTTGAGAAAAAGTAAATGTTATTGTATATATTTCTCGTTTCAGTCCATAAGGAGTGGCCTGTGTATGTCCTCTGTGGGTATGGGGGGGGGGGGGGGCTCAGTGGGGGTGTGGTCCCCTGGGCTTGTGGTTCTTCATTTGTCTGTTCTGCTGTGATGTTGAGGCTATGGTCATGGTCTGGGATGGACTGTTCTGCTGTGATGTCGAGGCTATGGTCTGGGTCTGAGGTGGACTGTTCTGCTGTGATGTTGAGGCTATGGTCAGGGTCTGGGATGAACTGTTCTGCTGTGATGTCGAGGCTATGATCTGGGTCTGAGGTGGACTGTTCTGCTGGCTTCTCTGCGGGAGTGGCCAGCTCTCTAATGGCTTGTTCTCTGTCACACATCATCGTTCTCACCTTCTCCTCGAGTGTTCTTCTCCCGCTCCTGCTCTTTCTCCTGTTGAAGTTGTCTCACCACAGTCCAGAGTGCAGACATGTCTCTCTCCACCTCCAGCTCTCTGGGTCTGGTTGAAGGGGTTTTGTTGAGCAGGACTATTGTCTGGGTTTGTGCTGACTGGAGTGTGTTCACCTGCTTTTCCAGCTTCACATGCCTTCCCTGCAGCTGGGTGAATGTATCCTTAATTTCAGTGAAGGATGTAGTGCTCTGTGCTAGGTGGTTGACTTTCCGCTTCGGGTTGCTCATCTGTGGGGTTGTGTAATGAGGAGGTCTGGTCTGGCTCGCTATGGGTGGGGGGAGTCTTCATCGAGAGAGCTTCTCCTGCTGCGCTCCCTCTTTGATTCTGTGAAAGTCTAAAAAAACTGTTTGGGGTTGCCCTGTACCAATATTGTTCCAGACTTTTACAGGTTGACATTAGCTTGTACATTTACATTTTACATTTAAGTCATTTAGCAGACGCTCTTATCCAGAGCGACTTACAAATTGTAGAGGTTGACATTAGCTTGTAGAGGTTGACATTAGCTTGTACAGGTTGACATTAGCTTGTACAGGTTGACATGACACTCTTGAGTTTCCACCCATTGACGTTAGCTTGTAGAGGTTGACATTAGCTTGTAGTTGTTGACATTAGCTTGTAGAGGTTGACATTAGCTTGTAGAGGTTGACATTAGCTTGTAGAGGTTGACATTAGCTTGTAGAGGTTGACATTAGCTTGTAGAGGTTGACATTAGCTTGTAGAGGTTGACATTAGCTTGTACAGGTTGACATTAGCTTGTAGAGGTTGACGTTAGCTTGTACAGGTTGACGTTAGCTTGTACAGGTTGACGTTAGCTTGTACAGGTTGACATTAGCTTGTAGAGGTTGACATTAGCTTGTACAGGTTGACATGACACTCTTCAGTTTCCACCCATCGCTAACACCCCCCCCCCCCCAAAAGAGGGGTAGTGTGTTAATATATCACTGCGCCATGCCAAACGATGGTCTGTATGGAAGATTATGTTGCCTATGTTCCCATTTTGTAGCAGTTAGCAAAAAGTGTCTCTGGATTATCTATTAGTACTCATTCCGTGCATTTTCATTGTTTGCATCCGAGGGGTATTGTATTGTGAAGACCTCTGCACAGGGGGAAGACATGGACCAGGCAGCTTCAAAAGCCTCTGGGTGGGGGAGGCTGTGAAACTCTCCTGCCTTTGTTGGGCTCAAGGGCTTTGACACCTCTCACTTCACACCTCAGTGCTAATTGAAGTTGCAGCCAGATCTGTTCTGTCCTAGCAAGCTTGGTAGCCTTAACTTAGCATTCAGTCCTTATAAAGTCAAATATATCATTGTAATGTCGTTTTCTTATTGGCTTTAAAAAGTAACTTCAGACTAAACATTTCTCACACATTTCCAGGTTGGATGGTATTTTCCAGTTTCTGTTGTGCTTCCTTTGCTGGACTTTTGTTTTACCAGAGTATTAGCTGTATCGTCCTTGGCAATAAAAAATCTTTCCATAAACCTTTGTCCAAAATCAGGTCTTAGGTTTGGAGTTTTGATTTGGAGTGAAGGTTATGTTATGGAGGGTAGTATTCTGTAAATGTCCTTGTAAAGAAATTCAACTTTATCCAACTCTTAATCTATATTTTTGTAAAAACACATTCTGAAAAATGATCTCATCTCTTCTCTTTCTCTCTCTCCAGCTATTGTGTGTACGGCCCCTCCTCCCATCCCTAACGGTCAGGTGGTTGGAACAGACTTCACCTGGGGCAACAGCGTTAGTTATGCCTGTAACCAGGGTTACCAGCTCTCCCTGCCCACCATGATCACCTGCCAGGGAAACGGCACCTGGAATGGAGAGAAACCTCAGTGTTTCCGTAAGTAACCCGCTGAAGTAGACCTGAGCTTCAACTAGCTGTGAGGACATGCCATGAATAGCAGTGGTGGTCAATGCCGTTTCAGATGAAGGGACGGGCAATCTTTTTTCAATAATGAGCATTGTCTTATTTCTATTACAGCATATTGGATGAATGTCATTCATATTCCATTCACCCAGTTCAATGTAACATAGAGAGGTTCAGGCTACTACATGATACTCTAGTTGTCCCTGTACCCATCATGAGGTTGTTACAACCTAGACTATGACTATGAATGACATTTTACAATGTAGGTGCACACAGGTCGGGAGAAAGTATTGAGTTGACAGTGATCTGGACAGACAGTCACACATTCAATACCGCCTTGCACACTCTTGCCTGTATCTAGCTGCTGGTGGGTGTAATCATAAGTTCAACAGTTGCAAACGAGAGTTTCTATTTGACAAATTCAGTTATGTTTATCCCCGTTTTGTTCTGTTAGCTTCTGTTTAAGAAATGTTTTTCAACAGAATCATCAGAATGAATACACCCCTGATCACGCGTAAACACAGGTCACTTTCATAGCAGCCACGTTGTATTCCTTCTTCCATCTACGCGCTCTCCTCTTCTCACATCGTCCCTTCATTTGTGGACTTCAATGTACAACACATCAGCTGTACGTAACCAGGTGGAAAACCTTTCCAAGCCACACCTGCTACACAGCCTATATCGTTGTCATCACATTAGCTAAAGTAACGTCCTAGTCAACATACAGTTGAAGTCGGAAGTAACATTATAGTCAACATATCTAATAGAACTAACACATTAGTAAACCTGCTACAATCATGCAGTAACATTACAGTGTACAGTCAGCAAGCAGTTTAGCACTTACTCTGGCAGGCCCCGGTGGTAATAAATTACTAAAACCAAAAGCTTACCTTGACTTGGAAGAGTTCCAGTGATGTGTCGGATTGTCATAGCCAGCTAGCTAACATAGCATCCCTCTGTTTGAGCAGGGTGTTTCACTAGGCTAAACTAGCTAGCTGCATTTGCTACCTAAGTAAGTGACAATCCCTCTCTCTATTTCTCTCTTGCTTCTTCTTCACCTTAATTTTTTTTTTACATTTACGTCATTTAGCAGACGCTCTTATCCAGAGCGACTTACTTCATTTAGGAATACATTAATTTGTTGAAAACTGTTCAACTATTGTCTTTCTCTCTCTTTGAGTCAACTACTCACCATATTGTAGACACTGCAGTGCTAGCTAGCTGTAGCTTATGCTTTCAGTACTAGATTCATTCTCTGATCCTTTGATTGGATAGACAACATGTCAGTTCATGCTGCTAGAGCACTGATCGGTTGGACGACGTCCTCCGGAAGTTGTCATAATTACTGTGTAAGTCTATGGAAGGAGGTGAGAACCATGAGCCTCCTAGGTTTTGTATTGAAGTCAATGTACCCAGAGGAGGACGGAAGCTAGCTGTCCTCCGGCTACACCGTGGTGCTACCCTACAGAGTGCTGTTGAGGCTACTGTAGACCTTCATTACAAAACAGTGTGTTTTAATCAATTATTTGGTGACGTGATTATATTTAGTATAGTTTTATCTAAAGAGGATTAAATGAAATTCAATGAGGAAGATGGTCCTCTCCTTGATTCCACTGATGTATAGGTAGTTGAAGCTGCAATATATTTTCCATAGACACATCCCATGGCTACATTGCAGTCATATTGGATATCCTGTCTTCCCGGTGGCTCAGTTGGTAGAGCATGGTGTTTGCAAAGCCAGGGTTGTGGGTTCGATTCCCACGGGGGGGCAGTACGGAGAAGAAAAAAAAAATGTATGAAATCTATGCATTCACTACTGTAAGTCGCTCTGCATAAGAGCGTCTGCTAAATGACAACAACAATAAAAGTAAAATATCCAGTGCATTGTTACGTGTTGAAATGCTTCGATTCTTTTCATGTTATCATCCAAATGATAGCACATAGCTTCTCTTTCTCTCTCGCTCCTCATACCCCCCCTCCCCCTCCCCATCCCTCCCTCTAGCTGTGTTCTGTGGAGACCCAGGTGTCCCGGCCCAGGGGAGAAGGGAGGACCGAGGGTTCACCTACCTCTCCTCTGTCTCCTTCTCCTGCTCTCCTCCTTTGGTGTTGGTGGGCTCAGCCAGACGATACTGTCAATATGATGGCATCTGGAGCGGCACTCAGCCATCCTGCATAGGTAAGAATGGGTCTTAGTAACTATCAGGAAGCAACTCAGACCAGGCACTCAGAATGGGTCCTATCAGGATCCAACTCAGACCAGGCACTCAGAATGGGTCCTACTAACTCTCAGGAACCAACTCAGACCAGGCACTCAGAATGGGTCCTATCAGGATCCAACTCAGACCAGGCACTCAGAATGGGTCCTACTAACTCTCAGGAACCATCTCAGACCAGGCACTCAGAATGGGTCCTACTAACTCTCAGTTACCAACTCAGACCAGGCACTCAGAATGGGTCCTACTAACTCTCAGGAACCATCTCAGACCAGGCACTCAGAATGGGTCCTACTAACTCTCAGGAACCAACTCAGACCAGGCACTCAGAATGGGTCCTACTAACTCTCTGTTACCATCTCAGACCAGGCACTCAGAATGGGTCCTACTAACTCTCTGTTACCATCTCAGACCAGGCACTCAGAATGGGTCCTACTAACTCTCAGGAACCAACTCAGACCAGGCACTCAGAATGGGTCCTACTAACTCTCAGTTACCAACTCAGACCAGGCACTCAGAATGGGTCCTACTAACTCTCAGTTACCATCTCAGACCAGGCACTCAGAATGGGTCCTACTAACTCTCAGTTACCAACTCAGACCAGGCACTCAGAATGGGTCCTACTAACTCTCAGGAACCAACTCAGACCAGGCACTCAGAATGGGTCCTACTAACTCTCTGTTACCAACTCAGACCAGGCACTCAGAATGGGTCCTACTAACTCTCAGTTACCATCTCAGTCCAGGCACTCAGAATGGGTCCTACTAACTCTCAGTTACCATCTCAGACCAGGCACTCAGAATGGGTCCTACTAACTCTCAGTTACCAACTCAGACCAGGCACTCAGAATGGGTCCTACTAACTCTCAGTTACCAACTCAGACCAGGCACTCAGAATGGGTCCTACTAACTCTCAGTTACCAACTCAGACCAGGCACTCAGAATGGGTCCTACTAACTCTCAGTTACCAACTCAGACCAGGCACTCAGAATGGGTCCTACTAACTCTCAGTTACCAACTCAGACCAGGCACTCAGAATGGGTCCTACTAACTCTCAGTTACCAACTCAGACCAGGCACTCAGAATGGGTCCTACTAACTCTCAGTTACCAACTCAGACCAGGCACTCAGAATGGGTCCTACTAACTCTCAGTTACCAACTCAGACCAGGCACTCAGAATGGGTCCTACTAACTCTCAGTTACCAACTCAGACCAGGCACTCAGAATGGGTCCTACTAACTCTCAGTTACCAACTCAGACCAGGCACTCAGAATGGGTCCTACTAACTCTCAGTTACCAACTCAGACCAGGCACTCAGAATGGGTCCTACTAACTCTCAGTTACCAACTCAGACCAGGCACTCAGAATGGGTCCTACTAACTCTCAGGAACCAACTCAGACCAGGCACTCAGAATGGGTCCTACTAACTCTCAGTTACCAACTCAGACCAGGCACTCAGAATGGGTCCTATCAGGATCCAACTCAGACCAGGCACTCAGAATGGGTCCTACTAACTCTCAGGATCCAACTCAGACCAGGCACTCAGAATGGGTCCTACTAACTCTCAGTTACCATCTCAGACCAGGCACTCAGAATGGGTCCTACTAACTCTCAGGAACCATCTCAGACCAGGCACTCAGAATGGGTCCTACTAACTCTCAGGAACCATCTCAGACCAGGCACTCAGAATGGGTCCTACTAACTCTCAGTTACCATCTCAGACCAGGCACTCAGAATGGGTCCTACTAACTCTCAGGAACCAACTCAGACCAGGCACTCAGAATGGGTCCTACTAACTCTCAGTTACCAACTCAGACCAGGCACTCAGAATGGGTCCTACTAACTCTCAGTTACCAACTCAGACCAGGCACTCAGAATGGGTCCTACTAACTCTCAGTTACCAACTCAGACCAGGCACTCAGAATGGGTCCTACTAACTCTCAGGAACCAACTCAGACCAGGCACTCAGAATGGGTCCTACTAACTCTCAGTTACCAACTCAGACCAGGCACTCAGAATGGGTCCTATCAGGAT
Organism: Salmo salar; assembly: GCF_965601325.2. Classification (NCBI taxonomy): domain Eukaryota; kingdom Metazoa; phylum Chordata; class Actinopteri; order Salmoniformes; family Salmonidae; genus Salmo; species Salmo salar. The sequence continues at coordinate 106,484,078 of NC_138304.1, forward strand.
CCAACTCAGACCAGGCACTCAGAATGGGTCCTACTAACTCTCAGGATCCAACTCAGACCAGGCACTCAGAATGGGTCCTACTAACTCTCAGTTACCATCTCAGACCAGGCACTCAGAATGGGTCCTACTAACTCTCAGGAACCATCTCAGACCAGGCACTCAGAATGGGTCCTACTAACTCTCAGGAACCATCTCAGACCAGGCACTCAGAATGGGTCCTACTAACTCTCAGTTACCATCTCAGACCAGGCACTCAGAATGGGTCCTACTAACTCTCAGTTACCATCTCAGACCAGGCACTCAGAATGGGTCCTACTAACTCTCAGGAACCATCTCAGACCAGGCACTCAGAATGGGTCCTACTAACTCTCAGTTACCATCTCAGACCAGGCACTCAGAATGGGTCCTACTAACTCTCAGGAACCAACTCAGACCAGGCACTCAGAATGGGTCCTACTAACTCTCAGGAACCATCTCAGACCAGGCACTCAGAATGGGTCCTACTAACTCTCAGTTACCATCTCAGACCAGGCACTCAGAATGGGTCCTACTAACTCTCAGTTACCAACTCAGACCAGGCACTCAGAATGGGTCCTACTAACTCTCAGTTACCAACTCAGACCAGGCACTCAGAATGGGTCCTACTAACTCTCAGTTACCATCTCAGACCAGGCACTCAGAATGGGTCCTACTAACTCTCTGTTACCATCTCAGACCAGGCACTCAGAATGGGTCCTACTAACTCTCTGTTACCATCTCAGACCAGGCACTCAGAATGGGTCCTACTAACTCTCAGTTACCATCTCAGACCAGGCACTCAGAATGGGTCCTACTAACTCTCAGTTACCATCTCAGACCAGGCACTCAGAATGGGTCCTACTAACTCTCTGTTACCATCTCAGACCAGGCACTCAGAATGGGTCCTACTAACTCTCAGGAACCATCTCAGACCAGGCTGTCAGCCATCCTGTACCAGAACCTTGTACTGGATTTAGGAAGTTGGGTTTCTACATTATGAAGCATTTACAGAGCGACACTAAATTGTGTTGCGGGCATGTTAACGCCTCAACAACATAACATGCAGAATATTTAAACAATGTTACGTAACTGAATGTCTAGAACAAGAACAATATTCAACACTCTTAAAAATTTGGTCGAACTCTGTAAATATACGCTGAGTTTACAAAACATTAGGAACAACTGCTCTTTCCATGACATAGACTGACCAGGTGAATCCAGGTGAAAGCTATGATCCCTCATTGATGTAACTTGTTAAATCCACTTCAATCAGTGTAGATGAAAGGGAGGAGACAAGTTAAAGAAGGATTTTTAAGCCTTGAGACATGGATTGTGTGCCATTCAGAGGGTGAATGGTAAAGACAGAATATCTACGTGCCTTTGAACTGGGTTACAGTAGTCGGTGCCCAGGTGCACTGGTTTGTGTCAAGAACTGCAACGCTGCTGGGTTTTTCACGCTCAACAGTTTCCCCGTGTGTATCAAGAATGGTCCACCACCCAAAGGACATCCATCCAACTTGACACAACTGTGGGGAAGCATTGGAGTCAACATGGGGCCAGCATCCCTGTGGAACGCTTTCGACACCTTGTAGAGTCCATATCCCGACGAAATGAGGCTGTTCTGCGGAGGGGGGGGGGTGAACAACTCAATATTTGGAAGGTGTTCTTTATGTTTGGTATACTCCGTGTACAGTATGTCTCTGGGCCATAGTGATTACACCAATCCAACACAGACCAGTGGCTGTACGTATTGTATTAAGAGGCTCACAGAAAACAAGTGCTGATTTAGTGTCCGTTTTTGGCTTGTAGATCACAGTGGAAGACCTCTGATCCTAGATCAGCACTCCTACTCTAAGACACGTGAAACATACGGCTCCCTTGGACTACAGAAGGAAGATGTATTGGTAGATTTGGATAGACCGTTAGATTGACAAACCAAGTCAAGTGTCTTGCTCATTAGTTTCTATGCAATGTAGAAGGAGTTGTCCTCTCTGTAACACTATGTGTACGTTTCAGATCCCAGCCACACCACCTGTGGAGATCCTGGAACCCCCTTGTTTGGAAACCAGAACAACACCCAAGGCTACCAGGTTACAATTATTTATTTATTTATTTATTTCACCTTTATTTAACCAGGTAGGCTAGTTGAGAACAAGTTCTCATTTACAACTGCGACTTGGTCAAGATAAAGCATAGCGGTGTGACACAAACAACAACACAGAGTTACACATGGAGTAAACAAACAGTCAATAACACAATAGAAAAAAGTCTGTATACAGTGTGCGCAAAGGAGGTAAGATAAGGGAGGGAAGACAATAAATAGGCCATAGTGGCGAAATAATTACAATTTAGCATTAACACTGGAGTGATAGATGTGCAGAAGATGAATGTGCAAGTAGAGATACTGGGGTGGAAAGGAGCAAAACATAAAAATAACAGTATGGGGATGAGGTAGTTGGATGGGCTGTTTACAGATTGGCTATGTACATGCTACCAGGTTACTATACTGTGTGATGTTTAGGGAACAGCATGCTACCAGGTTATAATACTGTGGGGATGTGTAGGGAACAGCATGCTACCAGGTTATAATACTGTGGGGATGTGAAGGGAACAGCATGCTACCAGGTTACAATACTGTGGGGATGTGTAGGGAACAGCATGCTACCAGGTTATAATACTGTGGAGATGTATAGGGAACAGCATGCTACCAGGTTATAATACTGTGGGGATGTGTAGGGAACAGCATGCTACCAGGTTATAATACTGTGGGGATGTGTAGGGAACAGCATGCTACCAGGTTATAATACTGTGGGGATGTGAAGGGAACAGCATGCTACCAGGTTATAATACTGTGGGGATGTGTAGGGAAAGCATGCTACCAGGTTATAATACTGTGGGGATGGGTGGGGACAGCATGCTACCAGGTTATAATACTGTGGGGATGTTTCGGGAACAGCATGCTACCAGGTTATAATACTGTGGGGATGGGTGGGGACAGCATGCTACCAGGTTATAATACTGTGGGGATGTGTAGGGAACAGCATGCTACCAGGTTATAATACTGTGGGGATGTTTAGGGAACAGCATGCTACCAGGTTATAATACTGTGGGGATGTGTAGGGAACAGCATGCTACCAGGTTATAATACTGTGGGGATGTGAAGGGAACAGCATGCTACCAGGTTATAATACTGTGGGGATGTGTAGGGAACAGCATGCTACCAGGTTATAATACTGTGGGGATGTTTAGGGAACAGCATGCTACCAGGTTATAATACTGTGGGGATGTTTAGGGAACAGCATGCTACCAGGTTATAATACTGTGGGGATGGGTGGGAACAGCATTCTACCAGGTTATAATACTGTGGGGATGTGAAGGGGACAGCATGCTACCAGGTTATAATACTGTGGGGATGTTTAGGGAACAGCATGCTACCAGGTTATAATACTGTGGGGATGGGTGGGAACAGCATTCTACCAGGTTATAATACTGTGGGGATGTGAAGGGGACAGCATGCTACCAGGTTACATTACTGTGGGGATGTATAGGTGTAACGACGATCGTCAGGAATGGACCAAGGCGCAGCGGGTTGAGTGCTCATAATTAACTTTTTGAATGAAAACACTTCTACAAACAAAACAAAACGATGGACGACGAATACAGACTTGACGGCGAACAACAGCAATTCAAGTGACAACCTCCCACAAATTACAAACAAACACACCCTAATATATATAGGACTCTCAATCAAAGGCAACTAGACAACACCTGCCTTCAATTGAGAGTCCACACCCCAATTAACTAAACATAGAAACAGACTAACTAGAAAGAACATAGACTAACAGAGCAGTGACCAAAAAAACCCCGGAATACATAAATCAACTACCCTCTACATAATACACACACCTCGAACCACATAAACCAAATACCCTCTGCCACGTCCTGACCAGCCTACACTAACAAAATAACCCTCATACTGGTCAGAACGTGACAGTAGGGACAGCATGCTACGAGGTTACCATACTGTGGGGAATTTTACAATACTATCCGTGTGTATCTGTCCATAACCCTGATGTGTGTAACTGTCCCTGAGGTGTGTATCTAACCCTGATGTGTGTATCTGTCCCTGAGGTGTGTATCTAACCCTGATGTGTGAATCTAACCCTGAGGTGTCTCCAACCTACAGATCGGCAGTACTGTATTGTTCAGCTGTAGGAAGGGCTACCTGCTACAGGGATCCACAACACGCACCTGTCTACCCAACCTCACCTGGAATGGCTTCCAACCTGAATGTATAGGGTTCCCCCCACCGCTCCCACCTCACCGGAGGCTCCCCGGGGGACACACACACCTGTCTACCCAACCTCACCTGGAATGGCTTCCAACCTGAATGTATAGGTTAGTATACACACACACACACCTGTCTACCCAACCTCACCTGGAATGGCTTCCAACCTGAATGTATAGGTTAGTATATACACACACACACCTGTCTACCCAAC
>NC_138304.1:106498597-106566097 GCF_965601325.2 Salmo salar
GCTACATTATCCTACAGACATCATAACATCACTGGCACTGTAGCTACATTATCCTACAGACAGAATAACATCACTGTAGCTACATTATCCTACAGACATAATAACATCACTGTAGCTACATTATCCTTTAGACATAATAACATCACTGTAGCTACATTATCCTACAGGCATAATAACATAACTGTAGCTACATTATCCTACAGACATAATAACATCACTGCACTGTAGCTACATTATCCTACAGACATAATAACATCACTGTACTGTAGCTACATTATCCTTCAGACATAATAACATCACTGTACTGTAGCTACATTATCCTACAGACATAATAACATCACTGCACTGGAGCTACATTATCCTACACACATACTAACATCACTGGCACTGTAGCTACATTATCCTACAGACATAATAACATAATTGTACTGTAGCTACATTATCCTACAGACATAATAACATCACTGTACTGTAGCTACATTATCCTACAGACAGAATAACATCACTGTAGCTACATTATCCTACAGACATAATAACAACCCTGTAGCTACATTATCCTACAGACATAATAACATCACTGTAGCTACATTATCCTTTAGACATAATAACATCACTGTAGCTACATTATCCTACAGACATAATATCATCACTGTACTGTAGCTACATTATCCTACAGACATAATAACATCACTGGCACTGTGGCTACATTATGCTACAGACATAATAACATCACTGCACTGTAGCTACATTATCCTACTGACATACTAACATCACTGGCACTGTAGCTACATTATCCTACAGACATAATAACATCACTGTACTGTAGCTACATTATCCTACAGACATAATAACATCACTGTAGCTACATTATCCTACAGACATAATAACATAATTGTACTGTAGCTACATTATCCTACAGACATACTAACATCACTGGCACTGTAGCTACATTATCCTACAGACATAATAACATAATTGTACTGTAGCTACATTATCCTACAGACATAATAACATCACTGTACTGTAGCTACATTATCCTACAGACAGAATAACATCACTGTAGCTACATTATCCTACAGACATAATAACAACACTGTAGCTACATTATCCTACAGACATAATAACATCACTGTAGCTACATTATCCTTTAGACATAATAACATCACTGTAGCTACATTATCCTACAGACATAATATCATCACTGTACTGTAGCTACATTATCCTACAGACATAATAACATCACTGGCACTGTGGCTACATTATGCTACAGACATAATAACATCACTGCACTGTAGCTACATTATCCTACTGACATACTAACATCACTGGCACTGTAGCTACATTATCCTACAGACATAATAACATCACTGTACTGTAGCTACATTATCCTACAGACATAATAACATCACTGTAGCTACATTATCCTACAGACATAATAACATAATTGTACTGTAGCTACATTATCCTACAGACATAATAACATCACTGGCACTGTAGCTACATTATTCTACAGACATAATAACATCACTGTAGCTACATTATCCTACAGACATAATAACAACACTGTAGCTACATTATTCTACAGACATAATAACATCACTGTAGCTACATTATCCTACAGACATAATAACATCACTGTAGCTACATTATCCTACAGACATAATAACAACACTGTAGCTACATTATCCTACAGACATAATATCATCACTGTACTGTAGCTACATTATCCTACAGACATAATAACATCACTGTACTGTAGCAACATTATCCTACAGACATAATAACATCACTGTACTGTAGCTACATTATCCTACAGATAATGTAGAGCCAAATAGCATTGAAGTTTACTTTGATTTATTGTGTATTGTCTTTCCAATAGGTGATATATTTTTATTTTTGTTTTTGTTTTGTGATTATTTGGTTGGGCCAGATTTTCTGAGTGCTGTCCTGAGGCTCTATGGGGTTGGTTTGGGTTAGTGAACTGAGCCTCAGAACCAGCTGGCTGAGGGGTCTCTTCTCTTGTTTCATCCCTTGACATCGCTCTCTCTCTCTCTCGCTCTCTCTCTCTCTCTCGCTCTCTCTCTCACTCTCGCTCTCTCTCTCCTTCCTTCCCCCTCTGTCTCGTTCACTCTCTCCTTTCCTCTCTCTCTCTCTCTCTCGCTCTCTCTCTTCTTCCCTCTCCCCCTCTCTCTCGCTCTCTCTCTCGCTCTCTCTCTTCTTCCCTCTCGCTCTCTCTCTTCTTCCCTCTCCCCCTCTCTCTCCTTCACTCCCCATCTCTCTCTCCTTTCCTCTCCCCCTCTCTCTCCTTCACTCTCGCTCTCCCCCTCTCTCTCCTTCACTCCCCATCTCTCTCTCCTTCACTCTCGCTCTCCCCCTCTCTCTCCTTCACTCCCCATCTCTCTCTCCTTCACTCTCGCTCTCCCCCCTCTCTCTCCTTCACTCCCCATCTCTCTCTCCTTCACTCTCGCTCTCCCCCTCTCTCTCCTTCACTCCCCATCTCTCTCCCCATCTCTCTCCCCCTCTCTCCTCCTTCACTCTCGCTCTCCCCCTCTCTCCCTCCTTCACTCTCGCTCTCTCTCTCTCGCTCTCTCTCTCTCGCTCTCTCTCGCTCTCTCTCTCTCGCTCTCTCTCTCTCTCTCTCTCTCTCTCTCTCTCTCTCTCTCTCTCTCTCTCTCTCTCTCTCTCTCTCTCTCTCTCTCTCTCTCTCTCTCTCTCTCTCTCTCTCTCTCTCTCTCTCTCTCTCTCTCTCTCTGTCAGGAGAAGACCTAAGGTACCATTTAACAGCTATTCAGGCCATGAGAACACCAACGGTAGAGCTACGTTTGAGAACCCCATGTACGACCGAACATGCAGCCCACCGACATCATGGCCAACGAGACAGAGTTTACAGTCAGCACAGTATGCACGGCGGTATAGCCACTATTACCTCCAGAGGTGAGTGTGTGTGTGTGTGTGTGTGTGTGTGTGTGTGATCATAACCAGAACATTATGCACAGTGTGAGATTTAAACCGCTTAACATTTAACCTTTATGTATGAGGATTTAATATTTAATCAGTACCTAAGGAACAACATTGAGTGCGGCCTTTCGTTCCACTACCAACACATCTGACTCGTTCCTAGTAAAATAATCGTTGTTTTGCCTCTGAATCAGTCACTGTTCATACTCAGCCGACAAGGAACACAGAGCCATGTGACAGGTGTAGGCCTATAGAATATATATCCACAAGTGGCAATGGAACAATCCTTACAGACCTCTAGTGCAGTGACACTAGACAACACAAGCAGTTAGTTACAGGACAGGGATTATCAAGCAGCCAGTTACAGGACAGGGAATATCAAGCAGCCAGTTACAGAGTAGGGATTATCAAGCAGCCAGTTACAGAGTAGGGATTATCAAGCAGCCAGTTACAGAGTAGGGATTATCAAGCAGCCAGTTACAGGACAGGGATTATCAAGCAGTTAGTTACAGGACAGGGAATATCAAGCAGCCAGTTACAGGATAGGGATTATCAAGCAACCAGTTACAGGACAAGATTATCAAGCAGTTAGTTACAGGACAGGGAATATCAAGCAGCCAGTTACAGGATAGGGATTATCAAGCAGCCAGTTACAGGACAGGGAATATCAAGCAGTCATTATCAGGACAGGGATTATCAAGCAGCCAGTTACAGGATAGCGATTATCAAGCAGCCAGTTACAGAGTAGGGATTATCAAGATTCAGTTACAGAGTAGGGATTATCAAGCAGCCAGTTACAGGACAGGGATTATCAAGCAGCCAGTTACAGGACAGGGATTATCAAGCAGCCAGTTACAGGACAGGGATTATCAAGCAGCCAGTTACAGAGTAGGGATTATCAAGCAGCCAGTTACAGGACAGGGATTATCAAGCAGTCAGTTACAGAGTAGGGATTATCAAGCAGCCAGTTACAGAGTAGGGATTATCAAGCAGCCAGTTACAGGACAGGGATTATCAAGCAGCCAGTTACAGAGTAGGGATTATCAAGCAGCCAGTTACAGAGTAGGGATTATCAAGCAGCCAGTTACAGGGTAGGGATTATCAAGCAGCCAGTTACAGAGTAGGGATTATCAAGCAGTCAGTTACAGAGTAGGGATTATCAAGCAGTCAGTTACAGGACAGGGATTATCAAGCAGTCGGTTACAGGATAGGGATTATCAAGCAGCCGGTTACAGGATAGGGATTATCAAGCAGCCAGTTACAGGACAGGGATTATCAAGCAGCAAGTTACAGAGTAGGGATTATCAAGCAGACAGTTACAGGACAGGGATTATCAAGCAGACGGGTACAGGATAGGGATTATCAAGCAGCCAGTTACAGAGTAGGGATTATCAAGCAGCCAGTTACAGAGTAGGGATAATCAAGCAGCCAGTTACAGGACAGGGATTATCAAGCAGCCAGTTACAGGACAGGGATTATCAAGCAGCCAGTTACAGGACAGGGATTATCAAGCAGCCAGTTACAGGACAGGGATTATCAAGCAGCCAGTTACAGGACAGGGATTATCAAGCAGCCAGTTAAAGAGTAGGGATTATCAAGCAGCCAGTTACAGGATAGGGATTATCAAGCAGCCAGTTACAGGATAGGGATTATCAAGTAGTCGGTTACAGGATAGGGATTATCAAGCAGCCAGTTACAGGATAGGGATTATCAAGCAGCCAGTTACAGGATAGGGATTATCAAGCAGCCAGTTACAGGATAGGGATTATCAAGCAGTCAGTTACAGGATAGGGATTATCAAGCAGCCAGTTACAGGATAGGGATTATCAAGCAGTCAGTTACAGGATAGGGATTATCAAGCAGTCAGTTACAGGATAGGGAATATCAAGCAGTCAGTTACAGGATAGGGATTATCAAGCAGTCAGTTACAGGATAGGGATTATCAAGCAGTCAGTTACAGGATATGGAATATCAAGCAGCCAGTTAAAGGATATGGAATATCAAGCAGCCAGTTACAGGATAGGGATTATCAAGCAGTCGGTTACAGAGTAGGGATTATCAAGAGGCCAGTTACAGGGTAGGGATGATCAAGCAGCCAGTTACAGGACAGGGATTATCAAGCAGCCAGTTACAGGACAGGGATTATCGAGCAGCCAGTTACAGGACAGGGATTATCAAGCAGCCAGTTACAGAGTAGGGATTATCAAGCAGCCAGTTACAGGATATGGAATATCATGGCAGCCAGTTACAGGATAAGGAATATCAAGCAGCCAGTGACATGATATGGAATATCAAGCAGCCAGTTACAGGATATGGAATATCAAGCAGCCAGTAACAGGATATGGAATATCAAGCAGCCAGTTACATGATATGGAATATCAAGCAGCCAGTTACAGGATATGGAATATCAAGCAGCCAGTTAAAATATATGGAATATCAAGCAGCCAGTTAAAGGATATGGAATATCAAGCAGCCAGTTACAGGATATGGAATATCAAGCAGCCAGTTACAGGATATGGAATATCAAGCAGCCAGTTACAGAATAAGGAATATCAAGCAACCAGTTAAAGGATATGGAATATCAAGCAACCAGTTACAGGATATGGAATATCAAGCAGCCAGTTACAGGATATGGAATATCAAGCAGCCAGTTACAGGATATGGAATATCAAGCAGCCAGTTACAGGATAAGGAATATCAAGCAGCCAGTTAAAGGATATGGAATATCAAGCAGCCAGTTAAAGGATATGGAATATCAAGCAGTCAGTTACAGGATATGGAATATCAAGCAGCCAGTTACAGGATTTGGAATATCAAGCAGCCAGTTACAGGATATGGATTATCAAGCAGCCAGTTACAGGATATGGATTATCAAGCAGCCAGTTACAGGATAAGGATTATCAAGCAGCCAGTTACAGGATATGGAATATCAAGCAGCCAGTTACAGGATATGGAATATCAAGCAGCCAGTTACATGATATGGAATATCAAGCAGCCAGTTACAAGATATGGAATATCAAGCAGCCAGTTACAGGATATGGAATATCAAGCAGCCAGTTACAGGATATGGAATATCAAGCAGCCAGTTACAGGATAAGGAATATCAAGCAGCCAGTTAAAGGATATGGAATATGAAGCAGCCAGTTACAGGATATGGAATATCAAGCAGCCAGTTACAGGATATGGAATATCAAGCAGCCAGTTACAGGATATGGAATATCAAGCAGCCAGTTACAGGATATGGAATATCAAGCAGCCAGTTACAGGTCAGGGAATATCAAGCAGCCAGTTACAGGACAGGGAATATCAAGCAGCCAGTTACAGGACAGGGAATATCAAGCAGCCAGTTACAGGATAAGGAATATCAAGCAGCCAGTTACAGGACAGGGAATATCAAGCAGCCAGTTACAGGACAGGGAATATCATGCAGCCAGTTACAGGATATGGAATATCAAGCAGCCAGTTACAGGACAGGGAATATCAAGCAGCCAGTTACAGGACAGGGAATATCAAGCAGCCAGTTACAGGACAGGGAATATCAAGCACCAGTTACAGGATATGGAATATCAAGCAGCCAGTTACAGGTTATGGAATATCAAGCCGCCAGTTACAGGATAAGGAATATCAAGCAGCCAGTTACAGGATAAGGATTATCAAGCAGCCAGTTACAGGACATGGAATATCAAGCAGCCAGTTACAGGATATGGAATATCAAGCAGCCAGTTACATGATATGGAATATCAAGCAGCCAGTTACAAGATATGGAATATCAAGCAGCCAGTTACAGGATATGGAATATCAAGCAGCCAGTTACAGGATATGGAATATCAAGCAGCCAGTTACAGGATAAGGAATATCAAGCAGCCAGTTAAAGGATATGGAATATCAAGCAGCCAGTTACAGGATATGGAATATCAAACAGCCAGTTACAGGATATGGAATATCAAGCAGCCAGTTACAGGATATGGGATATCATTCAGCCAGTTACAGGATATGGAATATCAAGCAGCCAGTTACAGGACAGGGAATATCAAGCAGCCAGTTACAGGACAGGGAATATCAAGCAGCCAGTTACAGGATAGGGATTATCAAGCAGCCAGATACAGGATAAGGAATATCTAGCAGCCAGTTACAGGACAGGGAATATCAAGCAGCCAGTTACAGGACAGGGAATATCAAGCAGCCAGTTACAGGATATGGAATATCAAGCAGCGAGTTACAGGACAGGGAATATCAAGCAGCCAGTTACAGTACAGGGAATATCATGCAGCCAGTTACAGGATATGGAATATCAAGCAGCCAGTTACAGGATATGGAATATCAAGCAGCCAGTTACAGGATATGGAATATCTATCAGCCAGTTACAGGATAAAGAATATCAAGCAGCCAGTTAAAGGATATGGAATATCAAGCAGCCAGTTACAGGATATGGAATATCAAGCAGCCAGTTAAAGGATATGGAATATCAAGCAGCTAGTTACAGGATATGGAATATCAAGCAGCCAGTTACAGGATATGGAATATCAAGCAGCCAGTTAAAGGATATGGAATATCAAGCAGCCAGTTACAGGATATGGAATATAAAGCAGCCAGTTACAGGATATGGAATATCAAGCAGCCAGTTACAGGATATGGAATATCAAGCAGCCAGTTACAGGATATGGAATATCAAGCAGCCAGTTACAGGATATGGAATATCAAGCAGCCAGTTACAGGATATGGAATATCAAGCAGCCAGTTACAGGACAGGGAATATCAAGCAGCCAGTTACAGGACAGGGAATATCAAGCAGCCAGTTACGGGATAGGGATTATCAAGCAGCCAGTTACAGGATAAGGAATATCAAGCAGCCAGTTACAGGACAGGGGCTATCAAGCAGCCAGTTACAGGACAGGGAATATCAAGCAGCCAGTTACAGGATATGGAATATCAAGCAGCCAGTTACAGGATATGGATTATCAAGCAGCCAGTTACAGGATATGGATTATCAAGCAGCCAGTTACAGGATAAGGATTATCAAGCAGCCAGTTACAGGATATGGAATATCAAGCAGCCAGATACAGGATATGGATTATCAAGCAGCCAGTTACATGATATGGAATATCAAGCAGCCAGTTACAAGATATGGAATATCAAGCAGCCAGTTACAGGATATGGAATATCAAGCAGCCAGTTACAGGATATGGAATATCAAGCAGCCAGTTACAGGATAAGGAATATCAAGCAGCCAGTTAAAGGATATGGAATATCAAGCAGCCAGTTACAGGATATGGAATATCAAGCAGCCAGTTACAGGATATGGAATATCAAGCAGCCAATTACAGGATATGGGATATCATTCAGCCAGTTACAGGATATGGAATATCAAGCAGCCAGTTACAGGACAGGGAATATCAAGCAGCCAGTTACAGGACAGGGAATATCAAGCAGCCAGTTACAGGATAGGGATTATCAAGCAGCCAGTTACAGGATAAGGAATATCTAGCAGCCAGTTACAGGACAGGGAATATCAAGCAGCCAGTTACAGGACAGGGAATATCAAGCAGCCAGTTACAGGATATGGAATATCAAGCAGCCAGTTACAGGACAGGGAATATCAAGCAGCCAGTTACAGTACAGAGAATATCATGCAGCCAGTTACAGGATATGGAATATCAAGCAGCCAGTTACAGGATATGGAATATCAAGCAGCCAGTTACAGGATATGGAATATCAAGCAGCCAGTTACAGGATAAAGAATATCAAGCAGCCAGTTAAAGGATATGGAATATCAAGCAGCCAGTTACAGGATATGGAATATCAAGCAGCCAGTTACAGGATATGGAATATCAAGCAGCCAGTTAAAGGATATGGAATATCAAGCAGCCAGTTACAGGATATGGAATATCAAGCAGCCAGTTACAGGATATGGAATATCAAGCAGCCAGTTACAGGATATGGAATATCAAGCAGCCAGTTACAGGATATGGAATATCAAGCAGCCAGTTACAGGATATGGAATATCAAGCAGCCAGTTACAGGATATGGAATATCAAGCAGCCAGTTACAGGACAGGGAATATCAAGCAGCCAGTTACAGGACAGGGAATATCAAGTAGCCAGTTACGGGATAGGGATTATCAAGCAGCCAGTTACAGGATAAGGAATATCAAGCAGCCAGTTACAGGACAGGGACTATCAAGCAGCCAGTTACAGGACAGGGAATATCAAGCAGCCAGTTACAGGATATGGATTATCAAGCAGCCAGTTACAGGATATGGAATATCAAGCAGCCAGTTACAGGATATGGAATATCAAGCAGCCAGTTACAGGATATGGAATATCAAGCAGCCAGTTACAGGATAAGGAATATCAAGCAACCAGTTAAAGGATATGGAATATCAAGCAGCCAGTTACAGGATATGGAATATCAAGCAGCCAGTTACAGGATATGGAATATCAAGCAGCCAGTTACAGGATATGGAATATCAAGCAGCCAGTTACAGGATATGGAATATCAAGCAGCCAGTTACAGGATAAGGAATATCAAGCAGCCAGTTAAAGGATATGGAATATCAAGCAGCCAGTTAAAGGATATGGAATATCAAGCAGCCAGTTACAGGATATGGAATATCAAGCAGCCAGTTACAGGATTTGGAATATCAAGCAGCCAGTTACAGGATATGGAATATCAAGCAGCCAGTTACAGGATATGGAATATCAAGCAGCCAGTTACATGATGAGGAATATCAAGCAGCCAGTTACAGGATATGGAATATCAAGCAGCCAGTTACAAGATATGGAAAATCAAGCAGCCAGTTACAGGATATGGAATATCAAGCAGCCAGATACAGGATATGGAATATCAAGCAGCCAGTTACAGGATATGGAATATCAAGCAGCCAGTTACAGGATAAGGAATATCAAGCAGCCAGTTAAAGGATATGGAATATCAAGCAGCCAGTTACAGGATATGGAATATCAAGCAGCCAGTTACAGGATATGGAATATCAAGCAGCCAGTTACAGGATATGGAATATCAAGCAGCCAGTTACAGGATAAGGAATATCAAGCAGCCAGTTAAAGGATATGGAATATCAAGCAGCCAGTTAAAGTATATGGAATATCAAGCAGCCAGTTACAGGATATGGAATATCAAGCAGCCAGTTACAGGATATGGAATATCAAGCAGCCAGTTAAAGGATATGGAATATCAAGCAGCCAGTTACAGGATATGGAACATCAAGCAGCCAGTTACAGGATATGGAACATCAAGCAGCCAGTTAAAGGATATGGAATATCACGCAGCCAGTTACAGGATATGGAATATCAAGCAGTCAGTTACAGGATATGGAATATCAAGCAGCCAGTTACAGGATATGGAATATCAAGCAGCCAGTTACAGGATATGGAATATCAAGCAGCCATTTAAAGGATATGGAATATCAAGCAGCCAGTTACAGGATATGGAATATCAAGCAGTCAGTTACAGGATATGGAATATCTAGCAGCCAGTTACAGGATATGGAACATCAAGCAGCCAGTTACAGGATATGGATTATCAAGCAGCCAGTTACAGGATATGGAATATCAAGCAGCCAGTTACAGGATATGGAATATCAAGCAGCCAGTTACAAGATATGGAATATCAAGCAGCCAGTTACAGGATATGGAATATCAAGCAGCCAGTTACAGGATATGGAATATCAAGCAGCCAGTTACAGGATATGGATTATCAAGCAGCCAGTTACAGGATTTGGAATATCAAGCAGCCAGTTACAGGATATGGAATATCAAGCAGCCAGTTGCAGGATGTGGAATATCAAGCAGCCAGTTAAAGGATATGGATTATCAAGCAGCCAGTTACAGGATATGGATTATCAAGCAGCCAGTTACAGGATAAGGATTATCAAGCAGCCAGTTACAGGATATGGAATATCAAGCAGCCAGTTACAGGATATGGATTATCAAGCAGCCAGTTACATGATATGGAATATCAAGCAGCCAGTTACAAGATATGGAATATCAAGCAGCCAGTTACAGGATATGGAATATCAAGCAGACAGTTACAGGATATGGAATATCAAGCAGCCAGTTACAGGATAAGGAATATCAAGCAGCCATTTACAGGATATGGAATATCAAGCAGCCAGTTACAGGATATGGAATATCAAGCAGCCAATTACAGGATATGGGATATCATTCAGCCAGTTACAGGATATGGAATATCAAGCAGCCAGTTACAGGACAGGAAATATCAAGCAGCCAGTTACAGGACAGGGAATATCAAGCAGCCAGTTACAGGATAGGGATTATCAAGCAGCCAGTTACAGGATAAGGAATATCTAGCGGCCAGTTACAGGACAGGGAATATCAAGCAGCCAGTTACAGGACAGGGAATATCAAGCAGCCAATTACAGGATATGGGATATCATTCAGCCAGTTACAGGATATGGAATATCAAGCAGCCAGTTACAGGACAGGAAATATCAAGCAGCCAGTTACAGGACAGGGAATATCAAGCAGCCAGTTACAGGATAGGGATTATCAAGCAGCCAGTTACAGGATAAGGAATATCTAGCGGCCAGTTACAGGACAGGGAATATCAAGCAGCCAGTTACAGGACAGGGAATATCAAGCAGCCAGTTACAGGATATGGAATATCAAGCAGCCAGTTACAGGACAGGGAATATCAAGCAGCCAGTTACAGTACAGAGAATATCATGCAGCCAGTTACAGGATATGGAATATCAAGCAGCCAGTTACAGGATATGGAATATCAAGCAGCCAGTTACAGGATATGGAATATCAAGCAGCCAGTTACAGGATAAAGAATATCAAGCAGCCAGTTAAAGGATATGGAATATCAAGCAGCCAGTTACAGGATATGGAATATCAAGCAGCCAGTTACAGGATATGGAATATCAAGCAGCCAGTTACAGGATATGGAATATCAAGCAGCCAGTTACAGGATATGGAATATCAAGCAGCCATTTAAAGGATATGGAATATCAAGCAGCCAGTTACAGGATATGGAATATCAAGCAGTCAGTTACAGGATATGGAATATCTAGCAGCCAGTTACAGGATATGGAATATCAAGCAGCCAGTTACAGGATATGGAATATCAAGCAGCCAGTTAAAGGATATGGAATATCAAGCAGCCAGTTACAGGATATGGAATATCAAGCAGCCAGTTACAGGATATGGAATATCAAGCAGCCAGTTACAGGATATGGAATATCAAGCAGCCAGTTACAGGATATGGAATATCAAGCAGCCAGTTACAGGATATGGAATATCAAGCAGCCAGTTACAGGATATGGAATATCAAGCAGCCAGTTACAGGATATGGAATATCAAGCAGCCAGTTAAAGGATGTGGAATATCAAGCAGCCAGTTAAAGGATATGGATTATCAAGCAGCCAGTTACAGGATATGGATTATCAAGCAGCCAGTTACAGGATAAGGATTATCAAGCAGCCAGTTACAGGATATGGAATATCAAGCAGCCAGTTACAGGATATGGACTATCAAGCAGCCAGTTACATGATATGGAATATCAAGCAGCCAGTTACAAGATATGGAATATCAAGCAGCCAGTTACAGGATATGGAATATCAAGCAGACAGTTACAGGATATGGAATATCAAGCAGCCAGTTACAGGATATGGAATATCAAGCAGCCAGTTAAAGGATATGGAATATCAAGCAGCCAGTTACAGGATATGGAATATCAAGCAGCCAATTACAGGATATGGGATATCATTCAGGCAGTTACAGGATATGGAATATCAAGCAGCCAGTTACAGGACAGGGAATATCAAGCAGCCAGTTACAGGACAGGGAATATCAAGCAGCCAGTTACAGGATAGGGATTATCAAGCAGCCAGTTACAGGATAAGGAATATCTAGCAGCCAGTTACAGGACAGGGAATATCAAGCAGCCAGTTACAGGACAGGGAATATCA
The DNA here is from genome assembly GCF_965601325.2 of Salmo salar. Taxonomy (NCBI): domain Eukaryota; kingdom Metazoa; phylum Chordata; class Actinopteri; order Salmoniformes; family Salmonidae; genus Salmo; species Salmo salar. Next base: position 106,511,505 of record NC_138304.1, read on the forward strand.
AGAAGCCAGTTACAGGATATGGAATATCAAGCAGCCAGTTACAGGACAGGGAATATCAAGCAGCCAGTTACAGTACAGAGAATATCATGCAGCCAGTTACAGGATATGGAATATCAAGCAGCCAGTTACAGGATATGGAATATCAAGCAGCCAGTTACAGGATATGGAATATCAAGCAGCCAGTTACAGGATAAAGAATATCAAGCAGCCAGTTAAAGGATATGGAATATCAAGCAGCCAGTTACAGGATATGGAATATCAAGCAGCCAGTTAAAGCATATGGCATATCAAGCAGCCAGTTACAGGATATGGAATATCAAGCAGCCAGTTACAGGATATGGAATATCAAGCAGCCAGTTACAGGATATGGAATATCAAGCAGCCAGTTACAGGATATGGAATATCAAGCAGCCAGTTACAGGATATGGAATATCAAGCAGCCAGTTACAGGATATTGAATATCAAGCAGCCAGTTACAGGATATGGAATATCAAGCAGCCAGTTACAGGATATGGATTATCAAGCAGCCAGTTACAGGATATGGAATATCAAGCAGCCAGTTACAGGACAGGGAATATCAAGCAGCCAGTTACAGGACAGGGAATATCAAGCAGCCAGTTACGGGATAGGGATTATCAAGCAGCCAGTTACAGGATAAGGAATATCAAGCAGCCAGTTACAGGACAGGGACTATCAAGCAGCCAGTTACAGGACAGGGAATATCAAGCAGCCAGTTACAGGATATGGAATATCAAGCAACCAGTTAAAGGATATGGAATATCAAGCAGCCAGTTACAGGATATGGAATATCAAGCAGCCAGTTACAGGATATGGAATATCAAGCAGCCAGTTACAGGATATGGAATATCAAGCAGCCAGTTACAGGATATGGAATATCAAGCAGCCATTTACAGGACAGGGAATATCAAGCAGCCAGTTACAGGACAGGGAATATCAAGTAGCCAGTTACGGGATAGGGATTATCAAGCAGCCAGTTACAGGATAAGGAATATCAAGCAGCCAGTTACAAGACAGGGACTATCAAGCAGCCAGTTACAGGACAGGGAATATCAAGCAGCCAGTTACAGGATATGGATTATCAAGCAGCCAGTTACAGGATATGGAATATCAAGCAGCCAGTTACAGGATATGGAATATCAAGCAGCCAGTTACAGGATATGGAATATCAAGCAGCCAGTTACAGGATAAGGAATATCAAGCAACCAGTTAAAGGATATGGAATATCAAGCAGCCAGATACAGGATATGGAATATCAAGCAGCCAGTTACAGGATATGGAATATCAAGCAGACAGTTACAGGATAAGGAATATCAAGAAGCCAATTACAGGATAAGGAATATCAAGCAGCCAGTTAAAGGATATGGAATATCAAGCAGCCAGTTAAAGGATATGGAATATCAAGCAGCCAGTTACAGGATATGGAATATCAAGCAGCCAGTTACAGGATATGGAATATCAAGCAGCCAGTTACAGGATTTGGAATATCAAGCAGCCAGTTACAGGATATGGAATATCAAGCAGCCAGTTACAGGATATGGAATATCAAGCAGCCAGTTACATGATGAGGAATATCAAGCAGCCAGTTACAGGATATGGAATATCAAGCAGCCAGTTACAAGATATGGAAAATCAAGCAGCTAGTTACAGGATATGGAATATCAAGCAGCCAGATACAGGATATGGAATATCAAGCAGCCAGTTACAGGATATGGAATATCAAGCAGCCAGTTACAGGATAAGGAATATCAAGCAGCCAGTTAAAGGATATGGAATATCAAGCAGCCAGTTACAGGATATGGAATATCAAGCAGCCAGTTACAGGATATGGAATATCAAGCAGCCAGTTACAGGATATGGAATATCAAGCAGCCAGTTACAGGATAAGGAATATCAAGCAGCCAGTTAAAGGATATGGAATATCAAGCAGCCAGTTAAAGTATATGGAATATCAAGCAGCCAGTTACAGGATATGGAATATCAAGCAGCCAGTTACAGGATATGGAATATCAAGCAGCCAGTTAAAGGATATGGAATATCAAGCAGCCAGTTACAGGATATGGAACATCAAGCAGCCAGTTACAGGATATGGAACATCAAGCAGCCAGTTAAAGGATATGGAATATCACGCAGCCAGTTACAGGATATGGAATATCAAGCAGTCAGTTACAGGATATGGAATATCAAGCAGCCAGTTACAGGATATGGAATATCAAGCAGCCAGTTACAGGATATGGAATATCAAGCAGCCATTTAAAGGATATGGAATATCAAGCAGCCAGTTACAGGATATGGAATATCAAGCAGTCAGTTACAGGATATGGAATATCTAGCAGCCAGTTACAGGATATGGAACATCAAGCAGCCAGTTACAGGATATGGATTATCAAGCAGCCAGTTACAGGATATGGAATATCAAGCAGCCAGTTACAGGATATGGAATATCAAGCAGCCAGTTACAAGATATGGAATATCAAGCAGCCAGTTACAGGATATGGAATATCAAGCAGCCAGTTACAGGATATGGAATATCAAGCAGCCAGTTACAGGATATGGATTATCAAGCAGCCAGTTACAGGATTTGGAATATCAAGCAGCCAGTTACAGGATATGGAATATCAAGCAGCCAGTTGCAGGATGTGGAATATCAAGCAGCCAGTTAAAGGATATGGATTATCAAGCAGCCAGTTACAGGATATGGATTATCAAGCAGCCAGTTACAGGATAAGGATTATCAAGCAGCCAGTTACAGGATATGGAATATCAAGCAGCCAGTTACAGGATATGGATTATCAAGCAGCCAGTTACATGATATGGAATATCAAGCAGCCAGTTACAAGATATGGAATATCAAGCAGCCAGTTACAGGATATGGAATATCAAGCAGACAGTTACAGGATATGGAATATCAAGCAGCCAGTTACAGGATAAGGAATATCAAGCAGCCAGTTAAAGGATATGGAATATCAAGCAGCCAGTTACAGGATATGGAATATCAAGCAGCCAGTTACAGGATATGGAATATCAAGCAGCCAATTACAGGATATGGGATATCATTCAGCCAGTTACAGGATATGGAATATCAAGCAGCCAGTTACAGGACAGGAAATATCAAGCAGCCAGTTACAGGACAGGGAATATCAAGCAGCCAGTTACAGGATAGGGATTATCAAGCAGCCAGTTACAGGATAAGGAATATCTAGCAGCCAGTTACAGGACAGGGAATATCAAGCAGCCAGTTACAGGACAGGGAATATCAAGCAGCCAGTTACAGGATATGGAATATCAAGCAGCCAGTTACAGGACAGGGAATATCAAGCAGCCAGTTACAGTACAGAGAATATCATGCAGCCAGTTACAGGATATGGAATATCAAGCAGCCAGTTACAGGATATGGAATATCAAGCAGCCAGTTACAGGATATGGAATATCAAGCAGCCAGTTACAGGATAAAGAATATCAAGCAGCCAGTTAAAGGATATGGAATATCAAGCAGCCAGTTACAGGATATGGAATATCAAGCAGCCAGTTACAGGATATGGAATATCAAGCAGCCAGTTACAGGATATGGAATATCAAGCAGCCAGTTACAGGATATGGAATATCAAGCAGCCATTTAAAGGATATGGAATATCAAGCAGCCAGTTACAGGATATGGAATATCAAGCAGTCAGTTACAGGATATGGAATATCTAGCAGCCAGTTACAGGATATGGAATATCAAGCAGCCAGTTACAGGATATGGAATATCAAGCAGCCAGTTAAAGGATATGGAATATCAAGCAGCCAGTTACAGGATATGGAATATCAAGCAGCCAGTTACAGGATATGGAATATCAAGCAGCCAGTTACAGGATATGGAATATCAAGCAGCCAGTTACAGGATATGGAATATCAAGCAGCCAGTTACAGGATATGGAATATCAAGCAGCCAGTTACAGGATATGGAATATCAAGCAGCCAGTTACAGGATATGGAATATCAAGCAGCCAGTTACAGGATGTGGAATATCAAGCAGCCAGTTAAAGGATATGGATTATCAAGCAGCCAGTTACAGGATATGGATTATCAAGCAGCCAGTTACAGGATAAGGATTATCAAGCAGCCAGTTACAGGATATGGAATATCAAGCAGCCAGTTACAGGATATGGACTATCAAGCAGCCAGTTACATGATATGGAATATCAAGCAGCCAGTTACAAGATATGGAATATCAAGCAGCCAGTTACAGGATATGGAATATCAAGCAGACAGTTACAGGATATGGAATATCAAGCAGCCAGTTACAGGATAAGGAATATCAAGCAGCCAGTTAAAGGATATGGAATATAAAGCAGCCAGTTACAGGATATGGAATATCAAGCAGCCAATTACAGGATATGGGATATCATTCAGGCAGTTACAGGATATGGAATATCAAGCAGCCAGTTACAGGACAGGGAATATCAAGCAGCCAGTTACAGGACAGGGAATATCAAGCAGCCAGTTACAGGATAGGGATTATCAAGCAGCCAGTTACAGGATAAGGAATATCTAGCAGCCAGTTACAGGACAGGGAATATCAAGCAGCCAGTTACAGGACAGGGAATATCAAGAAGCCAGTTACAGGATATGGAATATCAAGCAGCCAGTTACAGGACAGGGAATATCAAGCAGCCAGTTACAGTACAGAGAATATCATGCAGCCAGTTACAGGATATGGAATATCAAGCAGCCAGTTACAGGATATGGAATATCAAGCAGCCAGTTACAGGATATGGAATATCAAGCAGCCAGTTACAGGATAAAGAATATCAAGCAGCCAGTTAAAGGATATGGAATATCAAGCAGCCAGTTACAGGATATGGAATATCAAGCAGCCAGTTAAAGCATATGGCATATCAAGCAGCCAGTTACAGGATATGGAATATCAAGCAGCCAGTTACAGGATATGGAATATCAAGCAGCCAGTTACAGGATATGGAATATCAAGCAGCCAGTTACAGGATATGGAATATCAAGCAGCCAGTTACAGGATATTGAATATCAAGCAGCCAGTTACAGGATATGGAATATCAAGCAGCCAGTTACAGGATATGGATTATCAAGCAGCCAGTTACAGGATATGGAATATCAAGCAGCCAGTTACAGGACAGGGAATATCAAGCAGCCAGTTACAGGACAGGGAATATCAAGCAGCCAGTTACGGGATAGGGATTATCAAGCAGCCAGTTACAGGATAAGGAATATCAAGCAGCCAGTTACAGGACAGGGACTATCAAGCAGCCAGTTACAGGACAGGGAATATCAAGCAGCCAGTTACAGGATATGGAATATCAAGCAACCAGTTAAAGGATATGGAATATCAAGCAGCCAGTTACAGGATATGGAATATCAAGCAGCCAGTTACAGGATATGGAATATCAAGCAGCCAGTTACAGGATATGGAATATCAAGCAGCCAGTTACAGGACAGGGAATATCAAGCAGCCAGTTACAGGACAGGGAATATCAAGTAGCCAGTTACGGGATAGGGATTATCAAGCAGCCAGTTACAGGATAAGGAATATCAAGCAGCCAGTTACAAGACAGGGACTATCAAGCAGCCAGTTACAGGACAGGGAATATCAAGCAGCCAGTTACAGGATATGGATTATCAAGCAGCCAGTTACAGGATATGGAATATCAAGCAGCCAGTTACAGGATATGGAATATCAAGCAGCCAGTTACAGGATATGGAATATCAAGCAGCCAGTTACAGGATAAGGAATATCAAGCAACCAGTTAAAGGATATGGAATATCAAGCAGCCAGATACAGGATATGGAATATCAAGCAGCCAGTTACAGGATATGGAATATCAAGCAGACAGTTACAGGATAAGGAATATCAAGAAGCCAATTACAGGATAAGGAATATCAAGCAGCCAGTTAAAGGATATGGAATATCAAGCAGCCAGTTAAAGGATATGGAATATCAAGCAGCCAGTTACAGGATATGGAATATCAAGCAGCCAGTTACAGGATATGGAATATCAAGCAGCCAGTTAAAGGATATGGAATATCAAGCAGCCAGTTACAGGATATGGATTATCAAGCAGCCAGTTACAGGATATGGAATATCAAGCAGCCAGTTACAGGACAGGGACTATCAAGCAGCCAGTTACAGGACAGGGAATATCAAGCAGCCAGTTACAGGATATGGATTATCAAGCAGCCAGTTACAGGATATGGATTATCAAGCAGCCAGTTACAGGATATGGAATATCAAGCAGCCAGTTACAGGATATGGAATATCAAGCAGCCAGTTACAGGATATGGAATATCAAGCAGCCAGTTACAGGATATGGAATATCAAGCAGCCAGTTACAGGATATTGAATATCAAGCAGCCAGTTACAGGATATGGAATATCAAGCAGCCAGTTACAGGATAAGGATTATCAAGCAGCCAGTTACAGGATATGGAATATCAAGCAGCCAGTTACAGGACAGGGAATATCAAGCAGCCAGTTACAGGACAGGGAATATCAAGCAGCCAGTTACGGGATAGGGATTATCAAGCAGCCAGTTACAGGATAAGGAATATCAAGCAGCCAGTTACAGGACAGGGACTATCAAGCAGCCAGTTACAGGACAGGGAATATCAAGCAGCCAGTTACAGGATATGGAATATCAAGCAACCAGTTAAAGGATATGGAATATCAAGCAGCCAGTTACAGGATATGGAATATCAAGCAGCCAGTTACAGGATATGGAATATCAAGCAGCCAGTTACAGGATATGGAATATCAAGCAGCCAGTTACAGGATATGGAATATCAAGCAGCCAGTTACAGGACAGGGAATATCAAGCAGCCAGTTACAGGACAGGGAATATCAAGTAGCCAGTTACGGGATAGGGATTATCAAGCAGCCAGTTACAGGATAAGGAATATCAAGCAGCCAGTTACAGGACAGGGACTATCAAGCAGCCAGTTACAGGACAGGGAATATCAAGCAGCCAGTTACAGGATATGGATTATCAAGCAGCCAGTTACAGGATATGGAATATCAAGCAGCCAGTTACAGGATATGGAATATCAAGCAGCCAGTTACAGGATATGGAATATCAAGCAGCCAGTTACAGGATAAGGAATATCAAGCAACCAGTTAAAGGATATGGAATATCAAGCAGCCAGATACAGGATATGGAATATCAAGCAGCCAGTTACAGGATATGGAATATCAAGCAGACAGTTACAGGATAAGGAATATCAAGAAGCCAATTACAGGATAAGGAATATCAAGCAGCCAGTTAAAGGATATGGAATATCAAGCAGCCAGTTAAAGGATATGGAATATCAAGCAGCCAGTTACAGGATATGGAATATCAAGCAGCCAGTTACAGGATATGGAATATCAAGCAGCCAGTTAAAGGATATGGAATATCAAGCAGCCAGTTACAGGATATGGAATATCAAGCAGCCAGTTACAGGATATGGATTATCAAGCAGCCAGTTACAGGATATGGAATATCAAGCAGCCAGTTACAGGACAGGGACTATCAAGCAGCCAGTTACAGGACAGGGAATATCAAGCAGCCAGTTACAGGATATGGATTATCAAGCAGCCAGTTACAGGATATGGATTATCAAGCAGCCAGTTACAGGATATGGAATATCAAGCAGCCAGTTACAGGATATGGAATATCAAGCAGCCAGTTACAGGATAAGGAATATCAAGCAGCCAGTTACAGGACAGGGAATATCAAGCAGCCAGTTACAGGATATGGAATATCAAGCAGCCTGTTACAGGATATGGAATATCAAGCAGCCAGTTACAGGATATGGAATATCAAGCAGCCAGTTACAGGATATGGAATATCGAGCAGCCAGTTACAGGATAAGGAATATCAAGCAGCCAGTTAAAGGATATGGAATATCAAGCAGCCAGTTACAGGATAAGGAATATCAAGCAGCCAGTTACAGGACAGGGAATATCAAGAAGCCAGTTACAGGATATGGAATATCAAGCAGCCAGTTACAGGACAGGGAATATCAAGCAGCCAGTTACAGGACAGGGAATATCAAGCAGCCAGTTACAGGATATGGAATATCAAGCAGCCAGTTACAGGATATGGAATATCAAGCAGCCAGTTACAGGATATGGAATATCAAGCAGCCAGTTAAAGGATATGGAATATCAAGCAGCCAGTTACAGGATATGGAATATCAAGCAGCCAGTTACAGGATATGGAATATCAAGCAGCCAGTTACAGGATATGGAATATCAAGCAGCCAGTTACAGGATATGGAATATCAAGCAGCCAGTTACAGGATATGGAATATCAAGCAGCCAGTTACAGGATATGGAATATCAAGCAGCCAGTTACAGGACAGGGAATATCAAGCAGCCAGTTACAGGACAGGGAATATCAAGTAGCCAGTTACGGGATAGGGATTATCAAGCAGCCAGTTACAGGATAAGGAATATCAAGCAGCCAGTTACAGGACAGGGACTATCAAGCAGCCAGTTACAGGACAGGGAATATCAAGCAGCCAGTTACAGGATATGGATTATCAAGCAGCCAGTTACAGGATATGGAATATCAAGCAGCCAGTTTCAGGATATGGAATATCAAGCAGCCAGTTACAGGATATGGAATATCAAGCAGCCAGTTACAGGATAAGGAATATCAAGCAACCAGTTAAAGGATATGGAATATCAAGCAGCCAGTTACAGGATATGGAATATCAAGCAGCCAGTTACAGGATATGGAATATCAAGCAGCCAGTTACAGGATATGGAATATCAAGCAGCCAGTTACAGGATAACGAATATCAAGCAGCCAGTTAAAGGATATGGAATATCAAGCAGCCAGTTAAAGGATATGGAATATCAAGCAGCCAGTTACAGGATATGGAATATCAAGCAGCCAGTTACAGGATTTGGAATATCAAGCAGCCAGTTACAGGATATGGAATATCAAGCAGCCAGTTACAGGATATGGAATATCAAGCAGCCAGTTACATGATGAGGAATATCAAACAGCCAGTTACAGGATATGGAATATCAAGCAGCCAGTTACAAGATATGGAAAATCAAGCAGCCAGTTACAGGATATGGAATATCAAGCAGCCAGATACAGGATATGGAATATCAAGCAGCCAGTTACAGGATATGGAATATCAAGCAGCCAGTTACAGGATAAGGAATATCAAGCAGCCAGTTAAAGGATATGGAATATCAAGCAGCCAGTTACAGGATATGGAATATCAAGCAGCCAGTTACAGGATATGGAATATCAAGCAGCCAGTTACAGGATATGGAATATCAAGCAGCCAGTTACAGGATAAGGAATATCAAGCAGCCAGTTACAGGACAGGGAATATCAAGAAGCCAGTTACAGGATATGGAATATCAAGCAGCCAGTTACAGGACAGGGAATATCAAGCAGCCAGTTACAGGACAGGGAATATCAAGCAGCCAGTTACAGGATATGGAATATCAAGCAGCCAGTTACAGGATATGGAATATCAAGCAGCCAGTTAAAGGATATGGAATATCAAGCAGCCAGTTACAGGATATGGAATATCAAGCAGCCAGTTACAGGATATGGAATATCAAGCAGCCAGTTACAGGATATGGAATATCAAGCAGCCAGTTACAGGATATGGAATATCAAGCAGCCAGTTACAGGATAAAGAATATCAAGCAGCCAGTTAAAGGATATGGAATATCAAGCAGCCAGTTACAGGATATGGAATATCAAGCAGCCAGTTACAGGATATGGAATATCAAGCAGCCAGTTACAGGACAGGGAATATCAAGCAGCCAGTTACAGGACAGGGAATATCAAGTAGCCAGTTACGGGATAGGGATTATCAAGCAGCCAGTTACAGGATAAGGAATATCAAGCAGCCAGTTACAAGACAGGGACTATCAAGCAGCCAGTTACAGGACAGGGAATATCAAGCAGCCAGTTACAGGATATGGATTATCAAGCAGCCAGTTACAGGATATGGAATATCAAGCAGCCAGTTACAGGATATGGAATATCAAGCAGCCAGTTACAGGATATGGAATATCAAGCAGCCAGTTACAGGATAAGGAATATCAAGCAACCAGTTAAAGGATATGGAATATCAAGCAGCCAGATACAGGATATGGAATATCAAGCAGCCAGTTACAGGATATGGAATATCAAGCAGACAGTTACAGGATAAGGAATATCAAGAAGCCAATTACAGGATAAGGAATATCAAGCAGCCAGTTAAAGGATATGGAATATCAAGCAGCCAGTTAAAGGATATGGAATATCAAGCAGCCAGTTACAGGATATGGAATATCAAGCAGCCAGTTACAGGATATGGAATATCAAGCAGCCAGTTAAAGGATATGGAATATCAAGCAGCCAGTTACAGGATATGGAATATCAAGCAGCCAGTTACAGGATATGGATTATCAAGCAGCCAGTTACAGGATATGGAATATCAAGCAGCCAGTTACAGGACAGGGACTATCAAGCAGCCAGTTACAGGACAGGGAATATCAAGCAGCCAGTTACAGGATATGGATTATCAAGCAGCCAGTTACAGGATATGGATTATCAAGCAGCCAGTTACAGGATATGGAATATCAAGCAGCCAGTTACAGGATATGGAATATCAAGCAGCCAGTTACAGGATATGGAATATCAAGCAGCCAGTTACAGGATATGGAATATCAAGCAGCCAGTTACAGGATATTGAATATCAAGCAGCCAGTTACAGGATATGGAATATCAAGCAGCCAGTTACAGGATAAGGATTATCAAGCAGCCAGTTACAGGATATGGAATATCAAGCAGCCAGTTACAGGACAGGGAATATCAAGCAGCCAGTTACAGGACAGGGAATATCAAGCAGCCAGTTACGGGATAGGGATTATCAAGCAGCCAGTTACAGGATAAGGAATATCAAGCAGCCAGTTACAGGACAGGGACTATCAAGCAGCCAGTTACAGGACAGGGAATATCAAGCAGCCAGTTACAGGATATGGAATATCAAGCAACCAGTTAAAGGATATGGAATATCAAGCAGCCAGTTACAGGATATGGAATATCAAGCAGCCAGTTACAGGATATGGAATATCAAGCAGCCAGTTACAGGATATGGAATATCAAGCAGCCAGTTACAGGATATGGAATATCAAGCAGCCAGTTACAGGACAGGGAATATCAAGCAGCCAGTTACAGGACAGGGAATATCAAGTAGCCAGTTACGGGATAGGGATTATCAAGCAGCCAGTTACAGGATAAGGAATATCAAGCAGCCAGTTACAGGACAGGGACTATCAAGCAGCCAGTTACAGGACAGGGAATATCAAGCAGCCAGTTACAGGATATGGATTATCAAGCAGCCAGTTACAGGATATGGAATATCAAGCAGCCAGTTACAGGATATGGAATATCAAGCAGCCAGTTACAGGATATGGAATATCAAGCAGCCAGTTACAGGATAAGGAATATCAAGCAACCAGTTAAAGGATATGGAATATCAAGCAGCCAGATACAGGATATGGAATATCAAGCAGCCAGTTACAGGATATGGAATATCAAGCAGACAGTTACAGGATAAGGAATATCAAGAAGCCAATTACAGGATAAGGAATATCAAGCAGCCAGTTAAAGGATATGGAATATCAAGCAGCCAGTTAAAGGATATGGAATATCAAGCAGCCAGTTACAGGATATGGAATATCAAGCAGCCAGTTACAGGATATGGAATATCAAGCAGCCAGTTAAAGGATATGGAATATCAAGCAGCCAGTTACAGGATATGGAATATCAAGCAGCCAGTTACAGGATATGGATTATCAAGCAGCCAGTTACAGGATATGGAATATCAAGCAGCCAGTTACAGGACAGGGACTATCAAGCAGCCAGTTACAGGACAGGGAATATCAAGCAGCCAGTTACAGGATATGGATTATCAAGCAGCCAGTTACAGGATATGGATTATCAAGCAGCCAGTTACAGGATATGGAATATCAAGCAGCCAGTTACAGGATATGGAATATCAAGCAGCCAGTTACAGGATAAGGAATATCAAGCAGCCAGTTACAGGACAGGGAATATCAAGCAGCCAGTTACAGGATATGGAATATCAAGCAGCCTGTTACAGGATATGGAATATCAAGCAGCCAGTTACAGGATATGGAATATCAAGCAGCCAGTTACAGGATATGGAATATCGAGCAGCCAGTTACAGGATAAGGAATATCAAGCAGCCAGTTAAAGGATATGGAATATCAAGCAGCCAGTTACAGGATAAGGAATATCAAGCAGCCAGTTACAGGACAGGGAATATCAAGAAGCCAGTTACAGGATATGGAATATCAAGCAGCCAGTTACAGGACAGGGAATATCAAGCAGCCAGTTACAGGACAGGGAATATCAAGCAGCCAGTTACAGGATATGGAATATCAAGCAGCCAGTTACAGGATATGGAATATCAAGCAGCCAGTTACAGGATATGGAATATCAAGCAGCCAGTTAAAGGATATGGAATATCAAGCAGCCAGTTACAGGATATGGAATATCAAGCAGCCAGTTACAGGATATGGAATATCAAGCAGCCAGTTACAGGATATGGAATATCAAGCAGCCAGTTACAGGATATGGAATATCAAGCAGCCAGTTACAGGATATGGAATATCAAGCAGCCAGTTACAGGATATGGAATATCAAGCAGCCAGTTACAGGACAGGGAATATCAAGCAGCCAGTTACAGGACAGGGAATATCAAGTAGCCAGTTACGGGATAGGGATTATCAAGCAGCCAGTTACAGGATAAGGAATATCAAGCAGCCAGTTACAGGACAGGGACTATCAAGCAGCCAGTTACAGGACAGGGAATATCAAGCAGCCAGTTACAGGATATGGATTATCAAGCAGCCAGTTACAGGATATGGAATATCAAGCAGCCAGTTTCAGGATATGGAATATCAAGCAGCCAGTTACAGGATATGGAATATCAAGCAGCCAGTTACAGGATAAGGAATATCAAGCAACCAGTTAAAGGATATGGAATATCAAGCAGCCAGTTACAGGATATGGAATATCAAGCAGCCAGTTACAGGATATGGAATATCAAGCAGCCAGTTACAGGATATGGAATATCAAGCAGCCAGTTACAGGATAACGAATATCAAGCAGCCAGTTAAAGGATATGGAATATCAAGCAGCCAGTTAAAGGATATGGAATATCAAGCAGCCAGTTACAGGATATGGAATATCAAGCAGCCAGTTACAGGATTTGGAATATCAAGCAGCCAGTTACAGGATATGGAATATCAAGCAGCCAGTTACAGGATATGGAATATCAAGCAGCCAGTTACATGATGAGGAATATCAAACAGCCAGTTACAGGATATGGAATATCAAGCAGCCAGTTACAAGATATGGAAAATCAAGCAGCCAGTTACAGGATATGGAATATCAAGCAGCCAGATACAGGATATGGAATATCAAGCAGCCAGTTACAGGATATGGAATATCAAGCAGCCAGTTACAGGATAAGGAATATCAAGCAGCCAGTTAAAGGATATGGAATATCAAGCAGCCAGTTACAGGATATGGAATATCAAGCAGCCAGTTACAGGATATGGAATATCAAGCAGCCAGTTACAGGATATGGAATATCAAGCAGCCAGTTACAGGATAAGGAATATCAAGCAGCCAGTTACAGGACAGGGAATATCAAGAAGCCAGTTACAGGATATGGAATATCAAGCAGCCAGTTACAGGACAGGGAATATCAAGCAGCCAGTTACAGGACAGGGAATATCAAGCAGCCAGTTACAGGATATGGAATATCAAGCAGCCAGTTACAGGATATGGAATATCAAGCAGCCAGTTAAAGGATATGGAATATCAAGCAGCCAGTTACAGGATATGGAATATCAAGCAGCCAGTTACAGGATATGGAATATCAAGCAGCCAGTTACAGGATATGGAATATCAAGCAGCCAGTTACAGGATATGGAATATCAAGCAGCCAGTTACAGGATATGGAATATCAAGCAGCCAGTTACAGGATAAAGAATATCAAGCAGCCAGTTAAAGGATATGGAATATCAAGCAGCCAGTTACAGGATATGGAATATCAAGCAGCCAGTTACAGGATATGGAATATCAAGCAGCCAGTTAAAGGACATGGAATATCAAGCAGCCAGTTACAGGATATGGAATATCAAGCAGCCAGTTAGAGGATATGGAATATCAAGCAGCCAGTTACAGGATATGGAATATCAAGCAGCCAGTTACAGGATATGGAATATCAAGCAGCCAGTTACAGGATATGGAATATCAAGCAGCCAGTTACAGGATATGGAATATCAAGCAGCCAGTTACAGGATATGGAATATCAAGCAGCCAGTTACAGGACAGGGAATATCAAGCAGCCAGTTACAGGACAGGGAATATCAAGTAGCCAGTTACGGGATAGGGATTATCAAGCAGCCAGTTACAGGATAAGGAATATCAAGCAGCCAGTTACAGGACAGGGACTATCAAGCAGCCAGTTACAGGACAGGGAATATCAAGCAGCCAGTTACAGGATATGGATTATCAAGCAGCCAGTTACAGGATATGGAATATCAAGCAGCCAGTTTCAGGATATGGAATATCAAGCAGCCAGTTACAGGATATGGAATATCAAGCAGCCAGTTACAGGATAAGGAATATCAAGCAACCAGTTAAAGGATATGGAATATCAAGCAGCCAGTTACAGGATATGGAATATCAAGCAGCCAGTTACAGGATATGGAATATCAAGCAGCCAGTTACAGGATATGGAATATCAAGCAGCCAGTTACAGGATAACGAATATCAAGCAGCCAGTTAAAGGATATGGAATATCAAGCAGCCAGTTAAAGGATATGGAATATCAAGCAGCCAGTTACAGGATATGGAATATCAAGCAGCCAGTTACAGGATTTGGAATATCAAGCAGCCAGTTACAGGATATGGAATATCAAGCAGCCAGTTACAGGATATGGAATATCAAGCAGCCAGTTACATGATGAGGAATATCAAACAGCCAGTTACAGGATATGGAATATCAAGCAGCCAGTTACAAGATATGGAAAATCAAGCAGCCAGTTACAGGATATGGAATATCAAGCAGCCAGATACAGGATATGGAATATCAAGCAGCCAGTTACAGGATATGGAATATCAAGCAGCCAGTTACAGGATAAGGAATATCAAGCAGCCAGTTAAAGGATATGGAATATCAAGCAGCCAGTTACAGGATATGGAATATCAAGCAGCCAGTTACAGGATATGGAATATCAAGCAGCCAGTTACAGGATATGGAATATCAAGCAGCCAGTTACAGGATAAGGAATATCAAGCAGCCAGTTAAAGGATATGGAATATCAAGCAGCCAGTTAAAGTATATGGAATATCAAGCAGCCAGTTACAGGATATGGAATATCAAGCAGCCAGTTACAGGATATGGAATATCAAGCAGCCAGTTAAAGGATATGGAATATCAAGCAGCCAGTTACAGGATATGGAATATCAAGCAGCCAGTTACAGGATATGGAACATCAAGCAGCCAGTTAAAGGATATGGAATATCACGCAGCCAGTTACAGGATATGGAATATCAAGCAGTCAGTTACAGGATATGGAATATCAAGCAGCCAGTTACAGGATATGGAATATCAAGCAGCCAGTTACAGGATATGGAATATCAAGCAGCCATTTAAAGGATATGGAATATCAAGCAGCCAGTTACAGGATATGGAATATCAAGCAGTCAGTTACAGGATATGGAATATCTAGCAGCCAGTTACAGGATATGGAACATCAAGCAGCCAGTTACAGGATATGGAATATCAAGCAGCCAGTTACAGGATATGGAATATCAAGCAGCCAGTTACAGGATATGGAATATCAAGCAGCCAGTTACAGGATATGGAATATCAAGCAGCCAGTTAAAGGATATGGATTATCAAGCAGCCAGTTACAGGATATGGATTATCAAGCAGCCAGTTACAGGATAAGGATTATCAAGCAGCCAGTTACAGGATATGGAATATCAAGCAGCCAGTTACAGGATATGGATTATCAAGCAGCCAGTTACATGATATGGAATATCAAGCAGCCAGTTACAAGATATGGAATATCAAGCAGCCAGTTACAGGATATGGAATATCAAGCAGACAGTTACAGGATATGGAATATCAAGCAGCCAGTTACAGGATAAGGAATATCAAGCAGCCAGTTAAAGGATATGGAATATCAAGCAGCCAGTTACAGGATATGGAATATCAAGCAGCCAGTTACAGGATATGGAATATCAAGCAGCCAATTACAGGATATGGGATATCATTCAGCCAGTTACAGGATATGGAATATCAAGCAGCCAGTTACAGGACAGGAAATATCAAGCAGCCAGTTACAGGACAGGGAATATCAAGCAGCCAGTTACAGGATAGGGATTATCAAGCAGCCAGTTACAGGATAAGGAATATCTAGCAGCCAGTTACAGGACAGGGAATATCAAGCAGCCAGTTACAGGACAGGGAATATCAAGCAGCCAGTTACAGGATATGGAATATCAAGCAGCCAGTTACAGGACAGGGAATATCAAGCAGCCAGTTACAGTACAGAGAATATCATGCAGCCAGTTACAGGATATGGAATATCAAGCAGCCAGTTACAGGATATGGAATATCAAGCAGCCAGTTACAGGATATGGAATATCAAGCAGCCAGTTACAGGATAAAGAATATCAAGCAGCCAGTTAAAGGATATGGAATATCAAGCAGCCAGTTACAGGATATGGAATATCAAGCAGCCAGTTACAGGATATGGAATATCAAGCAGCCAGTTACAGGATATGGAATATCAAGCAGCCAGTTACAGGATATGGAATATCAAGCAGCCATTTAAAGGATATGGAATATCAAGCAGCCAGTTACAGGATATGGAATATCAAGCAGTCAGTTACAGGATATGGAATATCTAGCAGCCAGTTACAGGATATGGAATATCAAGCAGCCAGTTACAGGATATGGAATATCAAGCAGCCAGTTAAAGGATATGGAATATCAAGCAGCCAGTTACAGGATATGGAATATCAAGCAGCCAGTTACAGGATATGGAATATCAAGCAGCCAGTTACAGGATATGGAATATCAAGCAGCCAGTTACAGGATATGGAATATCAAGCAGCCAGTTACAGGATATGGAATATCAAGCAGCCAGTTACAGGATATGGAATATCAAGCAGCCAGTTACAGGATATGGAATATCAAGCAGCCAGTTACAGGATGTGGAATATCAAGCAGCCAGTTAAAGGATATGGATTATCAAGCAGCCAGTTACAGGATATGGATTATCAAGCAGCCAGTTACAGGATAAGGATTATCAAGCAGCCAGTTACAGGATATGGAATATCAAGCAGCCAGTTACAGGATATGGACTATCAAGCAGCCAGTTACATGATATGGAATATCAAGCAGCCAGTTACAAGATATGGAATATCAAGCAGCCAGTTACAGGATATGGAATATCAAGCAGACAGTTACAGGATATGGAATATCAAGCAGCCAGTTACAGGATAAGGAATATCAAGCAGCCAGTTAAAGGATATGGAATATCAAGCAGCCAGTTACAGGATATGGAATATCAAGCAGCCAGTTACAGGATATGGAATATCAAGCAGCCAATTACAGGATATGGGATATCATTCAGGCAGTTACAGGATATGGAATATCAAGCAGCCAGTTACAGGACAGGGAATATCAAGCAGCCAGTTACAGGATAGGGATTATCAAGCAGCCAGTTACAGGATAAGGAATATCTAGCAGCCAGTTACAGGACAGGGAATATCAAGCAGCCAGTTACAGGACAGGGAATATCAAGAAGCCAGTTACAGGATATGGAATATCAAGCAGCCAGTTACAGGACAGGGAATATCAAGCAGCCAGTTACAGTACAGAGAATATCATGCAGCCAGTTACAGGATATGGAATATCAAGCAGCCAGTTACAGGATATGGAATATCAAGCAGCCAGTTACAGGATATGGAATATCAAGCAGCCAGTTACAGGATAAAGAATATCAAGCAGCCAGTTAAAGGATATGGAATATCAAGCAGCCAGTTACAGGATATGGAATATCAAGCAGCCAGTTAAAGCATATGGCATATCAAGCAGCCAGTTACAGGATATGGAATATCAAGCAGCCAGTTACAGGATATGGAATATCAAGCAGCCAGTTACAGGATATGGAATATCAAGCAGCCAGTTACAGGATATGGAATATCAAGCAGCCAGTTACAGGATATGGAATATCAAGCCGCCAGTTACAGGATATTGAATATCAAGCAGCCAGTTACAGGATATGGAATATCAAGCAGCCAGTTACAGGATATGGATTATCAAGCAGCCAGTTACAGGATATGGAATATCAAGCAGCCAGTTACAGGACAGGGAATATCAAGCAGCCAGTTACAGGACAGGGAATATCAAGCAGCCAGTTACGGGATAGGGATTATCAAGCAGCCAGTTACAGGATAAGGAATATCAAGCAGCCAGTTACAGGACAGGGACTATCAAGCAGCCAGTTACAGGACAGGGAATATCAAGCAGCCAGTTACAGGATATGGAATATCAAGCAACCAGTTACAGGATATGGAATATCAAGCAGCCAGTTACAGGATATGGATTATCAAGCAGCCAGTTACAGGATATGGAATATCAAGCAGCCAGTTACAGGACAGGGAATATCAAGCAGCCAGTTACAGGACAGGGAATATCAAGCAGCCAGTTACGGGATAGGGATTATCAAGCAGCCAGTTACAGGATAAGGAATATCAAGCAGCCAGTTACAGGACAGGGACTATCAAGCAGCCAGTTACAGGACAGGGAATATCAAGCAGCCAGTTACAGGATATGGAATATCAAGCAACCAGTTAAAGGATATGGAATATCAAGCAGCCAGTTACAGGATATGGAATATCAAGCAGCCAGTTACAGGATATGGAATATCAAGCAGCCAGTTACAGGATATGGAATATCAAGCAGCCAGTTACAGGACAGGGAATATCAAGCAGCCAGTTACAGGACAGGGAATATCAAGTAGCCAGTTACGGGATAGGGATTATCAAGCAGCCAGTTACAGGATAAGGAATATCAAGCAGCCAGTTACAGGACAGGGACTATCAAGCAGCCAGTTACAGGACAGGGAATATCAAGCAGCCAGTTACAGGATATGGATTATCAAGCAGCCAGTTACAGGATATGGAATATCAAGCAGCCAGTTACAGGATATGGAATATCAAGCAGCCAGTTACAGGATATGGAATATCAAGCAGCCAGTTACAGGATAAGGAATATCAAGCAACCAGTTAAAGGATATGGAATATCAAGCAGCCAGATACAGGATATGGAATATCAAGCAGCCAGTTACAGGATATGGAATATCAAGCAGACAGTAACAGGATAAGGAATATCAAGAAGCCAATTACAGGATAAGGAATATCAAGCAGCCAGTTAAAGGATATGGAATATCAAGCAGCCAGTTAAAGGATATGGAATATCAAGCAGCCAGTTACAGGATATGGAATATCAAGCAGCCAGTTACAGGATATGGAATATCAAGCAGCCAGTTAAAGGATATGGAATATCAAGCAGCCAGTTACAGGATATGGAATATCAAGCAGCCAGTTACAGGATATGGATTATCAAGCAGCCAGTTACAGGATATGGAATATCAAGCAGCCAGTTACAGGACAGGGACTATCAAGCAGCCAGTTACAGGACAGGGAATATCAAGCAGCCAGTTACAGGATATGGATTATCAAGCAGCCAGTTACAGGATATGGATTATCAAGCAGCCAGTTACAGGATATGGAATATCAAGCAGCCAGTTACAGGATATGGAATATCAAGCAGCCAGTTACAGGATAAGGAATATCAAGCAGCCAGTTACAGGACAGGGAATATCAAGCAGCCAGTTACAGGATATGGAATATCAAGCAGCCTGTTACAGGATATGGAATATCAAGCAGCCAGTTACAGGATATGGAATATCAAGCAGCCAGTTACAGGATATGGAATATCGAGCAGCCAGTTACAGGATAAGGAATATCAAGCAGCCAGTTAAAGGATATGGAATATCAAGCAGCCAGTTACAGGATAAGGAATATCAAGCAGCCAGTTACAGGACAGGGAATATCAAGAAGCCAGTTACAGGATATGGAATATCAAGCAGCCAGTTACAGGACAGGGAATATCAAGCAGCCAGTTACAGGATATGGAATATCAAGCAGCCAGTTACAGGACAGGGAATATCAAGCAGCCAGTTACAGGACAGGGAATATCAAGCAGCCAGTTACAGGACAGGGAATATCAAGCAGCCAGTTACAGGATATGGAATATCAAGCAGCCAGTTACAGGATATGGAATATCAAGCAGCCAGTTACAGGATAAGGAATATCAAGCAGCCAGTTATAGGATATGGAATATCAAGCAGCCAGTTACATGATATGGTTAATCAAGCAGCCAGTTACAGGATATGGAATATCAAGCAGCCAGTTCCAGGATAAGGAATATCAAGCAGCCAGTTAAAGGATATGGAATATCAAGCAGCCAGTTACAGGATATGGAATATCAAGCAGCCAGTTAAAGGATATGGAATATCAAGCAGCCAGTTACAGGATATGGAATATCAAGCAGCCAGTTACAGGATATGCAATATCAAGCAGCCAGATACAGGATATGGATTATCAAGCAGCCAGTTACATGATATGGAATATCAAGCAGCCAGTTACAAGATATGGAATATCAAGCAGCCAGTTACAGGATATGGAATATCAAGCAGCCAGTTACAGGACAGGGACTATCAAGCAGCCAGTTACAGGACAGGGAATATCAAGCAGCCAGTTACAGGATATGGATTATCAAGCAGCCAGTTACAGGATATGGATTATCAAGCAGCCAGTTACAGGATATGGAATATCAAGCAGCCAGTTACAGGATATGGAATATCAAGCAGCCAGTTACAGGATAAGGAATATCAAGCAGCCAGTTACAGGACAGGGAATATCAAGCAGCCAGTTACAGGATATGGAATATCAAGCAGCCTGTTACAGGATATGGAATATCAAGCAGCCAGTTACAGGATATGGAATATCAAGCAGCCAGTTACAGGATATGGAATATCGAGCAGCCAGTTACAGGATAAGGAATATCGAGCAGCCAGTTAAAGGATATGGAATATCGAGCAGCCAGTTACAGGATAAGGAATATCAAGCAGCCAGTTACAGGACAGGGAATATCAAGAAGCCAGTTACAGGATATGGAATATCAAGCAGCCAGTTACAGGACAGGGAATATCAAGCAGCCAGTTACAGGACAGGGAATTTCAAGCAGCCAGTTACAGGACAGGGAATATCAACCAGCCAGTTACAGGATATGGAATATCAAGCAGCCAGTTACAGGATATGGAATATCAAGCAGCCAGTTACAGGATAAGGAATATCAAGCAGCCAGTTACAGGATATGGAATATCAAGCAGCCAGTTACAGGATATGGTTAATCAAGCAGCCAGTTACAGGATATGGAATATCAAGCAGCCAGTTCCAGGATAAGGAATATCAAGCAGCCAGTTAAAGGATATGGAATATCAAGCAGCCAGTTACAGGATATGGAATATCAAGCAGCCAGTTAAAGGATATGGAATATCAAGCAGCCAGTTACAGGATATGGAATATCAAGCAGCCAGTTACAGGATATGGATTATCAAGCAGCCAGTTACAGGATATGGAATATCAAGCAGCCAGTTACAGGACAGGGACTATCAAGCAGCCAGTTACAGGACAGGGAATATCAAGCAGCCAGTTACAGGATATGGATTATCAAGCAGCCAGTTACAGGATATGGATTATCAAGCAGCCAGTTACAGGATATGGAATATCAAGCAGCCAGTTACAGGATATGGAATATCAAGCAGCCAGTTACAGGATAAGGAATATCAAGCAGCCAGTTACAGGACAGGGAATATCAAGCAGCCAGTTACAGGATATGGAATATCAAGCAGCCTGTTACAGGATATGGAATATCAAGCAGCCAGTTACAGGATATGGAATATCAAGCAGCCAGTTACAGGATATGGAATATCGAGCAGCCAGTTACAGGATAAGGAATATCAAGCAGCCAGTTAAAGGATATGGAATATCAAGCAGCCAGTTACAGGATAAGGAATATCAAGCAGCCAGTTACAGGACAGGGAATATCAAGAAGCCAGTTACAGGATATGGAATATCAAGCAGCCAGTTACAGGACAGGGAATATCAAGCAGCCAGTTACAGGACAGGGAATATCAAGCAGCCAGTTACAGGATATGGAATATCAAGCAGCCAGTTACAGGATATGGAATATCAAGCAGCCAGTTAAAGGATATGGAATATCAAGCAGCCAGTTACAGGATATGGAATATCAAGCAGCCAGTTACAGGATATGGAATATCAAGCAGCCAGTTACAGGATATGGAATATCAAGCAGCCAGTTACAGGATATGGAATATCAAGCAGCCATATACAGGATATGGAATATCAAGCAGCCAGTTACAGGATAAAGAATATCAAGCAGCCAGTTAAAGGATATGGAATATCAAGCAGCCAGTTACAGGATATGGAATATCAAGCAGCCAGTTACAGGATATGGAATATCAAGCAGCCAGTTAAAGGATATGGAATATCAAGCAGCCAGTTACAGGATATGGAATATCAAGCAGCCAGTTACAGGATATGGAATATCAAGCAGCCAGTTACAGGATATGGAATATCAAGCAGCCAGTTACAGGATATGGAATATCAAGCAGCCAGTTACAGGATATGGAATATCAAGCAGCCAGTTACAGGATATGGAATATCAAGCAGCCAGTTACAGGACAGGGAATATCAAGCAGCCAGTTACAGGACAGGGAATATCAAGTAGCCAGTTACGGGATAGGGATTATCAAGCAGCCAGTTACAGGATAAGGAATATCAAGCAGCCAGTTACAGGACAGGGACTATCAAGCAGCCAGTTACAGGACAGGGAATATCAAGCAGCCAGTTACAGGATATGGATTATCAAGCAGCCAGTTACAGGATATGGAATATCAAGCAGCCAGTTTCAGGACAGGGAATATCAAGCAGCCAGTTACAGGATATGGAATATCAAGCAGCCAGTTACAGGACAGGGAATATCAAGCAGCCAGTTACAGTACAGAGAATATCATGCAGCCAGTTACAGGATATGGAATATCAAGCAGCCAGTTACAGGATATGGAATATCAAGCAGCCAGTTACAGGATATGGAATATCAAGCAGCCAGTTACAGGATAAAGAATATCAAGCAGCCAGTTAAAGGATATGGAATATCAAGCAGCCAGTTACAGGATATGGAATATCAAGCAGCCAGTTACAGGATATGGAATATCAAGCAGCCAGTTACAGGATATGGAATATCAAGCAGCCAGTTACAGGATATGGAATATCAAGCAGCCATTTAAAGGATATGGAATATCAAGCAGCCAGTTACAGGATATGGAATATCAAGCAGTCAGTTACAGGATATGGAATATCTAGCAGCCAGTTACAGGATATGGAATATCAAGCAGCCAGTTACAGGATATGGAATATCAAGCAGCCAGTTAAAGGATATGGAATATCAAGCAGCCAGTTACAGGATATGGAATATCAAGCAGCCAGTTACAGGATATGGAATATCAAGCAGCCAGTTACAGGATATGGAATATCAAGCAGCCAGTTACAGGATATGGAATATCAAGCAG
This sequence comes from Salmo salar, assembly GCF_965601325.2. Lineage (NCBI taxonomy): Eukaryota > Metazoa > Chordata > Actinopteri > Salmoniformes > Salmonidae > Salmo > Salmo salar. The sequence continues at coordinate 106,535,319 of NC_138304.1, forward strand.
CCAGTTACAGGATATGGAATATCAAGCAGCCAGTTACAGGATATGGAATATCAAGCAGCCAGTTACAGGATATGGAATATCAAGCAGCCAGTTACAGGATGTGGAATATCAAGCAGCCAGTTAAAGGATATGGATTATCAAGCAGCCAGTTACAGGATATGGATTATCAAGCAGCCAGTTACAGGATAAGGATTATCAAGCAGCCAGTTACAGGATATGGAATATCAAGCAGCCAGTTACAGGATATGGACTATCAAGCAGCCAGTTACATGATATGGAATATCAAGCAGCCAGTTACAAGATATGGAATATCAAGCAGCCAGTTACAGGATATGGAATATCAAGCAGACAGTTACAGGATATGGAATATCAAGCAGCCAGTTACAGGATAAGGAATATCAAGCAGCCAGTTAAAGGATATGGAATATCAAGCAGCCAGTTACAGGATATGGAATATCAAGCAGCCAGTTACAGGATATGGAATATCAAGCAGCCAATTACAGGATATGGGATATCATTCAGGCAGTTACAGGATATGGAATATCAAGCAGCCAGTTACAGGACAGGGAATATCAAGCAGCCAGTTACAGGATAGGGATTATCAAGCAGCCAGTTACAGGATAAGGAATATCTAGCAGCCAGTTACAGGACAGGGAATATCAAGCAGCCAGTTACAGGACAGGGAATATCAAGAAGCCAGTTACAGGATATGGAATATCAAGCAGCCAGTTACAGGACAGGGAATATCAAGCAGCCAGTTACAGTACAGAGAATATCATGCAGCCAGTTACAGGATATGGAATATCAAGCAGCCAGTTACAGGATATGGAATATCAAGCAGCCAGTTACAGGATATGGAATATCAAGCAGCCAGTTACAGGATAAAGAATATCAAGCAGCCAGTTAAAGGATATGGAATATCAAGCAGCCAGTTACAGGATATGGAATATCAAGCAGCCAGTTAAAGCATATGGCATATCAAGCAGCCAGTTACAGGATATGGAATATCAAGCAGCCAGTTACAGGATATGGAATATCAAGCAGCCAGTTACAGGATATGGAATATCAAGCAGCCAGTTACAGGATATGGAATATCAAGCAGCCAGTTACAGGATATGGAATATCAAGCCGCCAGTTACAGGATATTGAATATCAAGCAGCCAGTTACAGGATATGGAATATCAAGCAGCCAGTTACAGGATATGGATTATCAAGCAGCCAGTTACAGGATATGGAATATCAAGCAGCCAGTTACAGGACAGGGAATATCAAGCAGCCAGTTACAGGACAGGGAATATCAAGCAGCCAGTTACGGGATAGGGATTATCAAGCAGCCAGTTACAGGATAAGGAATATCAAGCAGCCAGTTACAGGACAGGGACTATCAAGCAGCCAGTTACAGGACAGGGAATATCAAGCAGCCAGTTACAGGATATGGAATATCAAGCAACCAGTTAAAGGATATGGAATATCAAGCAGCCAGTTACAGGATATGGAATATCAAGCAGCCAGTTACAGGATATGGAATATCAAGCAGCCAGTTACAGGATATGGAATATCAAGCAGCCAGTTACAGGATATGGAATATCAAGCAGCCAGTTACAGGACAGGGAATATCAAGCAGCCAGTTACAGGACAGGGAATATCAAGTAGCCAGTTACGGGACAGGGATTATCAAGCAGCCAGTTACAGGATAAGGAATATCAAGCAGCCAGTTACAGGACAGGGACTATCAAGCAGCCAGTTACAGGACAGGGAATATCAAGCAGCCAGTTACAGGATATGGATTATCAAGCAGCCAGTTACAGGATATGGAATATCAAGCAGCCAGTTACAGGATATGGAATATCAAGCAGCCAGTTACAGGATATGGAATATCAAGCAGCCAGTTACAGGATAAGGAATATCAAGCAACCAGTTAAAGGATATGGAATATCAAGCAGCCAGATACAGGATATGGAATATCAAGCAGCCAGTTACAGGATATGGAATATCAAGCAGACAGTTACAGGATAAGGAATATCAAGAAGCCAATTACAGGATAAGGAATATCAAGCAGCCAGTTAAAGGATATGGAATATCAAGCAGCCAGTTAAAGGATATGGAATATCAAGCAGCCAGTTACAGGATATGGAATATCAAGCAGCCAGTTACAGGATATGGAATATCAAGCAGCCAGTTAAAGGATATGGAATATCAAGCAGCCAGTTACAGGATATGGAATATCAAGCAGCCAGTTACAGGATATGGATTATCAAGCAGCCAGTTACAGGATATGGAATATCAAGCAGCCAGTTACAGGACAGGGACTATCAAGCAGCCAGTTACAGGACAGGGAATATCAAGCAGCCAGTTACAGGATATGGATTATCAAGCAGCCAGTTACAGGATATGGATTATCAAGCAGCCAGTTACAGGATATGGAATATCAAGCAGCCAGTTACAGGATATGGAATATCAAGCAGCCAGTTACAGGATAAGGAATATCAAGCAGCCAGTTACAGGACAGGGAATATCAAGCAGCCAGTTACAGGATATGGAATATCAAGCAGCCTGTTACAGGATATGGAATATCAAGCAGCCAGTTACAGGATATGGAATATCAAGCAGCCAGTTACAGGATATGGAATATCGAGCAGCCAGTTACAGGATAAGGAATATCAAGCAGCCAGTTAAAGGATATGGAATATCAAGCAGCCAGTTACAGGATAAGGAATATCAAGCAGCCAGTTACAGGACAGGGAATATCAAGAAGCCAGTTACAGGATATGGAATATCAAGCAGCCAGTTACAGGACAGGGAATATCAAGCAGCCAGTTACAGGATATGGAATATCAAGCAGCCAGTTACAGGACAGGGAATATCAAGCAGCCAGTTACAGGACAGGGAATATCAAGCAGCCAGTTACAGGACAGGGAATATCAACCAGCCAGTTACAGGATATGGAATATCAAGCAGCCAGTTACAGGATATGGAATATCAAGCAGCCAGTTACAGGATAAGGAATATCAAGCAGCCAGTTACAGGATATGGAATATCAAGCAGCCAGTTACATGATATGGTTAATCAAGCAGCCAGTTACAGGATATGGAATATCAAGCAGCCAGTTCCAGGATAAGGAATATCAAGCAGCCAGTTAAAGGATATGGAATATCAAGCAGCCAGTTACAGGATATGGAATATCAAGCAGCCAGTTAAAGGATATGGAATATCAAGCAGCCAGTTACAGGATATGGAATATCAAGCAGCCAGTTACAGGATATGCAATATCAAGCAGCCAGATACAGGATATGGATTATCAAGCAGCCAGTTACATGATATGGAATATCAAGCAGCCAGTTACAAGATATGGAATATCAAGCAGCCAGTTACAGGATATGGAATATCAAGCAGCCAGTTACAGGACAGGGACTATCAAGCAGCCAGTTACAGGACAGGGAATATCAAGCAGCCAGTTACAGGATATGGATTATCAAGCAGCCAGTTACAGGATATGGATTATCAAGCAGCCAGTTACAGGATATGGAATATCAAGCAGCCAGTTACAGGATATGGAATATCAAGCAGCCAGTTACAGGATAAGGAATATCAAGCAGCCAGTTACAGGACAGGGAATATCAAGCAGCCAGTTACAGGATATGGAATATCAAGCAGCCTGTTACAGGATATGGAATATCAAGCAGCCAGTTACAGGATATGGAATATCAAGCAGCCAGTTACAGGATATGGAATATCGAGCAGCCAGTTACAGGATAAGGAATATCGAGCAGCCAGTTAAAGGATATGGAATATCGAGCAGCCAGTTACAGGATAAGGAATATCAAGCAGCCAGTTACAGGACAGGGAATATCAAGAAGCCAGTTACAGGATATGGAATATCAAGCAGCCAGTTACAGGACAGGGAATATCAAGCAGCCAGTTACAGGACAGGGAATTTCAAGCAGCCAGTTACAGGACAGGGAATATCAACCAGCCAGTTACAGGATATGGAATATCAAGCAGCCAGTTACAGGATATGGAATATCAAGCAGCCAGTTACAGGATAAGGAATATCAAGCAGCCAGTTACAGGATATGGAATATCAAGCAGCCAGTTACAGGATATGGTTAATCAAGCAGCCAGTTACAGGATATGGAATATCAAGCAGCCAGTTCCAGGATAAGGAATATCAAGCAGCCAGTTAAAGGATATGGAATATCAAGCAGCCAGTTACAGGATATGGAATATCAAGCAGCCAGTTAAAGGATATGGAATATCAAGCAGCCAGTTACAGGATATGGAATATCAAGCAGCCAGTTACAGGATATGGATTATCAAGCAGCCAGTTACAGGATATGGAATATCAAGCAGCCAGTTACAGGACAGGGATTATCAAGCAGCCAGTTACAGGACAGGGAATATCAAGCAGCCAGTTACAGGATATGGATTATCAAGCAGCCAGTTACAGGATATGGATTATCAAGCAGCCAGTTACAGGATATGGAATATCAAGCAGCCAGTTACAGGATATGGAATATCAAGCAGCCAGTTACAGGATAAGGAATATCAAGCAGCCAGTTACAGGACAGGGAATATCAAGCAGCCAGTTACAGGATATGGAATATCAAGCAGCCTGTTACAGGATATGGAATATCAAGCAGCCAGTTACAGGATATGGAATATCAAGCAGCCAGTTACAGGATATGGAATATCGAGCAGCCAGTTACAGGATAAGGAATATCAAGCAGCCAGTTAAAGGATATGGAATATCAAGCAGCCAGTTACAGGATAAGGAATATCAAGCAGCCAGTTACAGGACAGGGAATATCAAGAAGCCAGTTACAGGATATGGAATATCAAGCAGCCAGTTACAGGACAGGGAATATCAAGCAGCCAGTTACAGGACAGGGAATATCAAGCAGCCAGTTACAGGATATGGAATATCAAGCAGCCAGTTACAGGATATGGAATATCAAGCAGCCAGTTAAAGGATATGGAATATCAAGCAGCCAGTTACAGGATATGGAATATCAAGCAGCCAGTTACAGGATATGGAATATCAAGCAGCCAGTTACAGGATATGGAATATCAAGCAGCCAGTTACAGGATATGGAATATCAAGCAGCCATATACAGGATATGGAATATCAAGCAGCCAGTTACAGGATAAAGAATATCAAGCAGCCAGTTAAAGGATATGTAATATCAAGCAGCCAGTTACAGGATATGGAATATCAAGCAGCCAGTTACAGGATATGGAATATCAAGCAGCCAGTTAAAGGATATGGAATATCAAGCAGCCAGTTACAGGATATGGAATATCAAGCAGCCAGTTACAGGATATGGAATATCAAGCAGCCAGTTACAGGATATGGAATATCAAGCAGCCAGTTACAGGATATGGAATATCAAGCAGCCAGTTACAGGATATGGAATATCAAGCAGCCAGTAACAGGATATGGAATATCAAGCAGCCAGTTACAGGACAGGGAATATCAAGCAGCCAGTTACAGGACAGGGAATATCAAGTAGCCAGTTACGGGATAGGGATTATCAAGCAGCCAGTTACAGGATAAGGAATATCAAGCAGCCAGTTACAGGACAGGGACTATCAAGCAGCCAGTTACAGGACAGGGAATATCAAGCAGCCAGTTACAGGATATGGATTATCAAGCAGCCAGTTACAGGATATGGAATATCAAGCAGCCAGTTTCAGGATATGGAATATCAAGCAGCCAGTTACAGGATATGGAATATCAAGCAGCCAGTTACAGGATAAGGAATATCAAGCAACCAGTTAAAGGATATGGAATATCAAGCAGCCAGTTACAGGATATGGAATATCAAGCAGCCAGTTACAGGATATGGAATATCAAGCAGCCAGTTACAGGATATGGAATATCAAGCAGCCAGTTACAGGATAACGAATATCAAGCAGCCAGTTAAAGGATATGGAATATCAAGCAGCCAGTTAAAGGATATGGAATATCAAGCAGCCAGTTACAGGATATGGAATATCAAGCAGCCAGTTACAGGATTTGGAATATCAAGCAGCCAGTTACAGGATATGGAATATCAAGCAGCCAGTTACAGGATATGGAATATCAAGCAGCCAGTTACATGATGAGGAATATCAAACAGCCAGTTACAGGATATGGAATATCAAGCAGCCAGTTACAAGATATGGAAAATCAAGCAGCTAGTTACAGGATATGGAATATCAAGCAGCCAGATACAGGATATGGAATATCAAGCAGCCAGTTACAGGATATGGAATATCAAGCAGCCAGTTACAGGATAAGGAATATCAAGCAGCCAGTTAAAGGATATGGAATATCAAGCAGCCAGTTACAGGATATGGAATATCAAGCAGCCAGTTACAGGATATGGAATATCAAGCAGCCAGTTACAGGATATGGAATATCAAGCAGCCAGTTACAGGATAAGGAATATCAAGCAGCCAGTTACAGGACAGGGAATATCAAGAAGCCAGTTACAGGATATGGAATATCAAGCAGCCAGTTACAGGACAGGGAATATCAAGCAGCCAGTTACAGGACAGGGAATATCAAGCAGCCAGTTACAGGATATGGAATATCAAGCAGCCAGTTACAGGATATGGAATATCAAGCAGCCAGTTACAGGATATGGAATATCATGCAGCCAGTTACAGGATATGGAATATCAAGCAGCCAGTTACAGGATATGGAATATCAAGCAGCCAGTTACAGGATAAAGAATATCAAGCAGCCAGTTAAAGGATATGGAATATCAAGCAGCCAGTTACAGGATATGGAATATCAAGCAGCCAGTTACAGGATATGGAATATCAAGCAGCCAGTTAAAGGACATGGAATATCAAGCAGCCAGTTACAGGATATGGAATATCAAGCAGCCAGTTACAGGATATGGAATATCAAGCAGCCAGTTACAGGATATGGAATATCAAGCAGCCAGTTACAGGATATGGAATATCAAGCAGCCAGTTACAGGATATGGAATATCAAGCAGCCAGTTACAGGATATGGAATATCAAGCAGCCAGTTACAGGACAGGGAATATCAAGCAGCCAGTTACAGGACAGGGAATATCAAGTAGCCAGTTACGGGATAGGGATTATCAAGCAGCCAGTTACAGGATAAGGAATATCAAGCAGCCAGTTACAGGACAGGGACTATAAAGCAGCCAGTTACAGGACAGGGAATATCAAGCAGCCAGTTACAGGATATGGATTATCAAGCAGCCAGTTACAGGATATGGAATATCAAGCAGCCAGTTTCAGGATATGGAATATCAAGCAGCCAGTTACAGGATATGGAATATCAAGCAGCCAGTTACAGGATAAGGAATATCAAGCAACCAGTTAAAGGATATGGAATATCAAGCAGCCAGTTACAGGATATGGAATATCAAGCAGCCAGTTACAGGATATGGAATATCAAGCAGCCAGTTACAGGATATGGAATATCAAGCAGCCAGTTACAGGATAACGAATATCAAGCAGCCAGTTAAAGGATATGGAATATCAAGCAGCCAGTTAAAGGATATGGAATATCAAGCAGCCAGTTACAGGATATGGAATATCAAGCAGCCAGTTACAGGATTTGGAATATCAAGCAGCCAGTTACAGGATATGGAATATCAAGCAGCCAGTTACAGGATATGGAATATCAAGCAGCCAGTTACATGATGAGGAATATCAAACAGCCAGTTACAGGATATGGAATATCAAGCAGCCAGTTACAAGATATGGAAAATCAAGCAGCCAGTTACAGGATATGGAATATCAAGCAGCCAGATACAGGATATGGAATATCAAGCAGCCAGTTACAGGATATGGAATATCAAGCAGCCAGTTACAGGATAAGGAATATCAAGCAGCCAGTTAAAGGATATGGAATATCAAGCAGCCAGTTACAGGATATGGAATATCAAGCAGCCAGTTACAGGATATGGAATATCAAGCAGCCAGTTACAGGATATGGAATATCAAGCAGCCAGTTACAGGATAAGGAATATCAAGCAGCCAGTTAAAGGATATGGAATATCAAGCAGCCAGTTAAAGTATATGGAATATCAAGCAGCCAGTTACAGGATATGGAATATCAAGCAGCCAGTTACAGGATATGGAATATCAAGCAGCCAGTTAAAGGATATGGAATATCAAGCAGCCAGTTACAGGATATGGAATATCAAGCAGCCAGTTACAGGATATGGAACATCAAGCAGCCAGTTAAAGGATATGGAATATCACGCAGCCAGTTACAGGATATGGAATATCAAGCAGTCAGTTACAGGATATGGAATATCAAGCAGCCAGTTACAGGATATGGAATATCAAGCAGCCAGTTACAGGATATGGAATATCAAGCAGCCATTTAAAGGATATGGAATATCAAGCAGCCAGTTACAGGATATGGAATATCAAGCAGTCAGTTACAGGATATGGAATATCTAGCAGCCAGTTACAGGATATGGAACATCAAGCAGCCAGTTACAGGATATGGAATATCAAGCAGCCAGTTACAGGATATGGAATATCAAGCAGCCAGTTACAGGATATGGAATATCAAGCAGCCAGTTACAGGATATGGAATATCAAGCAGCCAGTTACAGGATATGGAATATCAAGCAGCCAGTTACAGGATATGGAATATCAAGCAGCCAGTTACAGGATATGGATTATCAAGCAGCCAGTTACAGGATTTGGAATATCAAGCAGCCAGTTACAGGATATGGAATATCAAGCAGCCAGTTGCAGGATGTGGAATATCAAGCAGCCAGTTAAAGGATATGGATTATCAAGCAGCCAGTTACAGGATATGGATTATCAAGCAGCCAGTTACAGGATAAGGATTATCAAGCAGCCAGTTACAGGATATGGAATATCAAGCAGCCAGTTACAGGATATGGATTATCAAGCAGCCAGTTACATGATATGGAATATCAAGCAGCCAGTTACAAGATATGGAATATCAAGCAGCCAGTTACAGGATATGGAATATCAAGCAGACAGTTACAGGATATGGAATATCAAGCAGCCAGTTACAGGATAAGGAATATCAAGCAGCCAGTTAAAGGATATGGAATATCAAGCAGCCAGTTACAGGATATGGAATATCAAGCAGCCAGTTACAGGATATGGAATATCAAGCAGCCAGTTACAGGATATGGAATATCAAGCAGCCAGTTACAGGATATGGAATATCAAGCAGCCAGTTACAGGATATGGAATATCAAGCAGCCAGTTACAGGATATGGAATATCAAGCAGCCAATTACAGGATATGGGATATCATTCAGGCAGTTACAGGATATGGAATATCAAGCAGCCAGTTACAGGACAGGGAATATCAAGCAGCCAGTTACAGGATAGGGATTATCAAGCAGCCAGTTACAGGATAAGGAATATCTAGCAGCCAGTTACACGACAGGGAATATCAAGCAGCCAGTTACAGGACAGGGAATATCAAGAAGCCAGTTACAGGATATTGAATATCAAGCAGCCAGTTACAGGACAGGGAATATCAAGCAGCCAGTTACAGTACAGAGAATATCATGCAGCCAGTTACAGGATATGGAATATCAAGCAGCCAGTTACAGGATATGGAATATCAAGCAGCCAGTTACAGGATATGGAATATCAAGCAGCCAGTTACAGGATAAAGAATATCAAGCAGCCAGTTAAAGGATATGGAATATCAAGCAGCCAGTTACAGGATATGGAATATCAAGCAGCCAGTTAAAGCATATGGCATATCAAGCAGCCAGTTACAGGATATGGAATATCAAGCAGCCAGTTACAGGATATGGAATATCAAGCAGCCAGTTACAGGATATGGAATATCAAGCAGCCAGTTACAGGATATGGAATATCAAGCAGCCAGTTACAGGATATGGAATATCAAGCCGCCAGTTACAGGATATTGAATATCAAGCAGCCAGTTACAGGATATGGAATATCAAGCAGCCAGTTACAGGATATGGATTATCAAGCAGCCAGTTACAGGATATGGAATATCAAGCAGCCAGTTACAGGACAGGGAATATCAAGCAGCCAGTTACAGGACAGGGAATATCAAGCAGCCAGTTACGGGATAGGGATTATCAAGCAGCCAGTTACAGGATAAGGAATATCAAGCAGCCAGTTACAGGACAGGGACTATCAAGCAGCCAGTTACAGGACAGGGAATATCAAGCAGCCAGTTACAGGATATGGAATATCAAGCAACCAGTTAAAGGATATGGAATATCAAGCAGCCAGTTACAGGATATGGAATATCAAGCAGCCAGTTACAGGATATGGAATATCAAGCAGCCAGTTACAGGATATGGAATATCAAGCAGCCAGTTACAGGACAGGGAATATCAAGCAGCCAGTTACAGGACAGGGAATATCAAGTAGCCAGTTACGGGATAGGGATTATCAAGCAGCCAGTTACAGGATAAGGAATATCAAGCAGCCAGTTACAGGACAGGGACTATCAAGCAGCCAGTTACAGGACAGGGAATATCAAGCAGCCAGTTACAGGATATGGATTATCAAGCAGCCAGTTACAGGATATGGAATATCAAGCAGCCAGTTACAGGATATGGAATATCAAGCAGCCAGTTACAGGATATGGAATATCAAGCAGCCAGTTACAGGATAAGGAATATCAAGCAACCAGTTAAAGGATATGGAATATCAAGCAGCCAGATACAGGATATGGAATATCAAGCAGCCAGTTACAGGATATGGAATATCAAGCAGACAGTTACAGGATAAGGAATATCAAGAAGCCAATTACAGGATAAGGAATATCAAGCAGCCAGTTAAAGGATATGGAATATCAAGCAGCCAGTTAAAGGATATGGAATATCAAGCAGCCAGTTACAGGATATGGAATATCAAGCAGCCAGTTACAGGATATGGAATATCAAGCAGCCAGTTAAAGGATATGGAATATCAAGCAGCCAGTTACAGGATATGGAATATCAAGCAGCCAGTTACAGGATATGGATTATCAAGCAGCCAGTTACAGGATATGGAATATCAAGCAGCCAGTTACAGGACAGGGACTATCAAGCAGCCAGTTACAGGACAGGGAATATCAAGCAGCCAGTTACAAGATATGGAATATCAAGCAGCCAGTTACAGGATATGGAATATCAAGCAGACAGTTACAGGATATGGAATATCAAGCAGCCAGTTACAGGATAAGGAATATCAAGCAGCCAGTTAAAGGATATGGAATATCAAGCAGCCAGTTACAGGATATGGAATATCAAGCAGCCAGTTACAGGATATGGAATATCAAGCAGCCAGTTACAGGATATGGAATATCAAGCAGCCAGTTACAGGATATGGAATATCAAGCAGCCAGTTACAGGATATGGAATATCAAGCAGCCAGTTACAGGATATGGAATATCAAGCAGCCAGTTACAGGATGTGGAATATCAAGCAGCCAGTTAAAGGATATGGATTATCAAGCAGCCAGTTACAGGATATGGATTATCAAGCAGCCAGTTACAGGATAAGGATTATCAAGCAGCCAGTTACAGGATATGGAATATCAAGCAGCCAGTTACAGGATATGGACTATCAAGCAGCCAGTTACATGATATGGAATATCAAGCAGCCAGTTACAAGATATGGAATATCAAGCAGCCAGTTACAGGATATGGAATATCAAGCAGACAGTTACAGGATATGGAATATCAAGCAGCCAGTTACAGGATAAGGAATATCAAGCAGCCAGTTAAAGGATATGGAATATCAAGCAGCCAGTTACAGGATATGGAATATCAAGCAGCCAGTTACAGGATATGGAATATCAAGCAGCCAATTACAGGATATGGGATATCATTCAGGCAGTTACAGGATATGGAATATCAAGCAGCCAGTTACAGGACAGGGAATATCAAGCAGCCAGTTACAGGATAGGGATTATCAAGCAGCCAGTTACAGGATAAGGAATATCTAGCAGCCAGTTACACGACAGGGAATATCAAGCAGCCAGTTACAGGACAGGGAATATCAAGAAGCCAGTTACAGGATATGGAATATCAAGCAGCCAGTTACAGGACAGGGAATATCAAGCAGCCAGTTACAGTACAGAGAATATCATGCAGCCAGTTACAGGATATGGAATATCAAGCAGCCAGTTACAGGATATGGAATATCAAGCAGCCAGTTACAGGATATGGAATATCAAGCAGCCAGTTACAGGATAAAGAATATCAAGCAGCCAGTTAAAGGATATGGAATATCAAGCAGCCAGTTACAGGATATGGAATATCAAGCAGCCAGTTAAAGCATATGGCATATCAAGCAGCCAGTTACAGGATATGGAATATCAAGCAGCCAGTTACAGGATATGGAATATCAAGCAGCCAGTTACAGGATATGGAATATCAAGCAGCCAGTTACAGGATATGGAATATCAAGCAGCCAGTTACAGGATATGGAATATCAAGCCGCCAGTTACAGGATATTGAATATCAAGCAGCCAGTTACAGGATATGGAATATCAAGCAGCCAGTTACAGGATATGGATTATCAAGCAGCCAGTTACAGGATATGGAATATCAAGCAGCCAGTTACAGGACAGGGAATATCAAGCAGCCAGTTACAGGACAGGGAATATCAAGCAGCCAGTTACGGGATAGGGATTATCAAGCAGCCAGTTACAGGATAAGGAATATCAAGCAGCCAGTTACAGGACAGGGACTATCAAGCAGCCAGTTACAGGACAGGGAATATCAAGCAGCCAGTTACAGGATATGGAATATCAAGCAACCAGTTAAAGGATATGGAATATCAAGCAGCCAGTTACAGGATATGGAATATCAAGCAGCCAGTTACAGGATATGGAATATCAAGCAGCCAGTTACAGGATATGGAATATCAAGCAGCCAGTTACAGGACAGGGAATATCAAGCAGCCAGTTACAGGACAGGGAATATCAAGTAGCCAGTTACGGGATAGGGATTATCAAGCAGCCAGTTACAGGATAAGGAATATCAAGCAGCCAGTTACAGGACAGGGACTATCAAGCAGCCAGTTACAGGACAGGGAATATCAAGCAGCCAGTTACAGGATATGGATTATCAAGCAGCCAGTTACAGGATATGGAATATCAAGCAGCCAGTTACAGGATATGGAATATCAAGCAGCCAGTTACAGGATATGGAATATCAAGCAGCCAGTTACAGGATAAGGAATATCAAGCAACCAGTTAAAGGATATGGAATATCAAGCAGCCAGATACAGGATATGGAATATCAAGCAGCCAGTTACAGGATATGGAATATCAAGCAGACAGTTACAGGATAAGGAATATCAAGAAGCCAATTACAGGATAAGGAATATCAAGCAGCCAGTTAAAGGATATGGAATATCAAGCAGCCAGTTAAAGGATATGGAATATCAAGCAGCCAGTTACAGGATATGGAATATCAAGCAGCCAGTTACAGGATATGGAATATCAAGCAGCCAGTTAAAGGATATGGAATATCAAGCAGCCAGTTACAGGATATGGAATATCAAGCAGCCAGTTACAGGATATGGATTATCAAGCAGCCAGTTACAGGATATGGAATATCAAGCAGCCAGTTACAGGACAGGGACTATCAAGCAGCCAGTTACAGGACAGGGAATATCAAGCAGCCAGTTACAGGATATGGATTATCAAGCAGCCAGTTACAGGATATGGATTATCAAGCAGCCAGTTACAGGATATGGAATATCAAGCAGCCAGTTACAGGATATGGAATATCAAGCAGCCAGTTACAGGATAAGGAATATCAAGCAGCCAGTTACAGGACAGGGAATATCAAGCAGCCAGTTACAGGATATGGAATATCAAGCAGCCTGTTACAGGATATGGAATATCAAGCAGCCAGTTACAGGATATGGAATATCAAGCAGCCAGTTACAGGATATGGAATATCGAGCAGCCAGTTACAGGATAAGGAATATCAAGCAGCCAGTTAAAGGATATGGAATATCAAGCAGCCAGTTACAGGATAAGGAATATCAAGCAGCCAGTTACAGGACAGGGAATATCAAGAAGCCAGTTACAGGATATGGAATATCAAGCAGCCAGTTACAGGACAGGGAATATCAAGCAGCCAGTTACAGGATATGGAATATCAAGCAGCCAGTTACAGGACAGGGAATATCAAGCAGCCAGTTACAGGACAGGGAATATCAAGCAGCCAGTTACAGGACAGGGAATATCAACCAGCCAGTTACAGGATATGGAATATCAAGCAGCCAGTTACAGGATATGGAATATCAAGCAGCCAGTTACAGGATAAGGAATATCAAGCAGCCAGTTACAGGATATGGAATATCAAGCAGCCAGTTACATGATATGGTTAATCAAGCAGCCAGTTACAGGATATGGAATATCAAGCAGCCAGTTCCAGGATAAGGAATATCAAGCAGCCAGTTAAAGGATATGGAATATCAAGCAGCCAGTTACAGGATATGGAATATCAAGCAGCCAGTTAAAGGATATGGAATATCAAGCAGCCAGTTACAGGATATGGAATATCAAGCAGCCAGTTACAGGATATGCAATATCAAGCAGCCAGATACAGGATATGGATTATCAAGCAGCCAGTTACATGATATGGAATATCAAGCAGCCAGTTACAAGATATGGAATATCAAGCAGCCAGTTACAGGATATGGAATATCAAGCAGCCAGTTACAGGACAGGGACTATCAAGCAGCCAGTTACAGGACAGGGAATATCAAGCAGCCAGTTACAGGATATGGATTATCAAGCAGCCAGTTACAGGATATGGATTATCAAGCAGCCAGTTACAGGATATGGAATATCAAGCAGCCAGTTACAGGATATGGAATATCAAGCAGCCAGTTACAGGATAAGGAATATCAAGCAGCCAGTTACAGGACAGGGAATATCAAGCAGCCAGTTACAGGATATGGAATATCAAGCAGCCTGTTACAGGATATGGAATATCAAGCAGCCAGTTACAGGATATGGAATATCAAGCAGCCAGTTACAGGATATGGAATATCGAGCAGCCAGTTACAGGATAAGGAATATCGAGCAGCCAGTTAAAGGATATGGAATATCGAGCAGCCAGTTACAGGATAAGGAATATCAAGCAGCCAGTTACAGGACAGGGAATATCAAGAAGCCAGTTACAGGATATGGAATATCAAGCAGCCAGTTACAGGACAGGGAATATCAAGCAGCCAGTTACAGGACAGGGAATATCAAGCAGCCAGTTACAGGACAGGGAATATCAACCAGCCAGTTACAGGATATGGAATATCAAGCAGCCAGTTACAGGATATGGAATATCAAGCAGCCAGTTACAGGATAAGGAATATCAAGCAGCCAGTTACAGGATATGGAATATCAAGCAGCCAGTTACAGGATATGGTTAATCAAGCAGCCAGTTACAGGATATGGAATATCAAGCAGCCAGTTCCAGGATAAGGAATATCAAGCAGCCAGTTAAAGGATATGGAATATCAAGCAGCCAGTTACAGGATATGGAATATCAAGCAGCCAGTTAAAGGATATGGAATATCAAGCAGCCAGTTACAGGATATGGAATATCAAGCAGCCAGTTACAGGATATGCAATATCAAGCAGCCAGATACAGGATATGGATTATCAAGCAGCCAGTTACATGATATGGAATATCAAGCAGCCAGTTACAAGATATGGAATATCAAGCAGCCAGTTACAGGATATGGAATATCAAGCAGCCAGTTACAGGATATGGAATATCAAGCAGCCAGTTCCAGGATAAGGAATATCAAGCAGCCAGTTACAGGATAGGGATTATCAAGCAGCCAGTTACAGGATAAGGAATATCAAGCAGCCAGTTACAGGACAGGGAATATCAAGCAGCCAGTTACAGGACAGGGAATATCAAGCAGCCAGTTACAGGATATGTAATATCAAGCAGCCAGTTACAGGATATGGAATATCAAGCAGCCAGTTACAGGATAAAGAATATCAAGCAGCCAGTTAAAGGATAAGGAATATCAAGCAGCCAGTTACAGGATATGGAATATCAAGCAGCCAGTTACAGGATATGGAATATCAAGCAGCCAGTTACAGGATATGGAATATCAAGCAGCCAGTTACAGGATATGGAATATCAAGCAGCCAGTTACAGGATATGGAATATCAAGCAGCCAGTTACAGGATATGGAATATCAAGCAGCCAGTTACAGGACAGGGAATATCAAGCAGCCAGTTACAGGACAGGGAATATCAAGCAGCCAGTTACGGGATAGGGATTATCAAGCAGCCAGTTACAGGATAAGGAATATCAAGCAGCCAGTTACAGGACAGGGAATATCAAGCAGCCAGTTACAGGACAGGGAATATCAAGCAGCCAGTTACAGGGTATGGAATATCAAGCAGCCAGTTACAGGACAGGGAATATCAAGCAGCCAGTTACAGTACAGAGAATATCATGCAGCCAGTTACAGGATATGGAATATCAAGCAGCCAGTTACAGGATATGGAATATCAAGCAGCCAGTTACAGGATATGGAATATCAAGCAGCCAGTTGAAGGATACGGAATATCAAGCAGCCAGTTACAGGATATGGAATATCAAGCAGCCAGTTACAGGACAGGGAATATCAAGCAGTCAGTTACAGGACAGGGAAGATCAAGCAGCCAGTTACAGGATATGGAATATCAAGCAGCCAGTTACAGGATATGGAATATCAAGCAGCCAGTTACAGGATAAGGAATATCAAGCAGCCAGTTACAGGATATGGAATATCAAGCAGCCAGTTACAGGATATGGTTAATCAAGCAGCCAGTTACAGGATATGGAAATCAAGCAGCAAGTTACAGGATATGGAATGTCAAGCAGCCAGTTACAAGATATGGAATATCAAGCAGCCAGTTACAGGACAGGGAATATCAAGCAGCCAGTTACAGGACAGGGAATATCAAGCAGCCAGTTACGGGATAGGGATTATCAAGCAGCCAGTTACAGGATAAGGAATATCAAGCAGCCAGTTACAGGACAGGGGCTATCAAGCAGCCAGTTACAGGACAGGGAATATCAAGCAGCCAGTTACAGGATATGGAATATCAAGCAGCCAGTTACAGGATATGGATTATCAAGCAGCCAGTTACAGGATATGGATTATCAAGCAGCCAGTTACAGGATAAGGATTATCAAGCAGCCAGTTACATGATATGGAATATCAAGCAGCCAGTTACAAGATATGCAATATCAAGCAGCCAGTTACAGGATATGGAATATCAAGCAGCCAGTTACAGGATATGGAATATCAAGCAGCCAGTTACAGGATAAGGAATATCAAGCAGCCAGTTAAAGGATATGGAATATCAAGCAGCCAGTTACAGGATATGGAATATCAAGCAGCCAGTTACAGGATATGGAATATCAAGCAGCCAATTACAGGATATGGGATATCATTCAGCCAGTTACAGGATATGGAATATCAAGCAGCCAGTTACAGGACAGGGAATATCAAGCAGCCAGTTACAGGACAGGGAATATCAAGCAGCCAGTTACAGGATAGGGATTATCAAGCAGCCAGTTACAGGATAAGGAATATCTAGCAGCCAGTTACAGGACAGGGAATATCAAGCAGCCAGTTACAGGACAGGGAATATCAAGCAGCCAGTTACAGGGTATGGAATATCAAGCAGCCAGTTACAGGACAGGGAATATCAAGCAGCCAGTTACAGTACAGAGAATATCATGCAGCCAGTTACAGGATATGGAATATCAAGCAGCCAGTTACAGGATATGGAATATCAAGCAGCCAGTTACAGGATATGGAATATCAAGCAGCCAGTTACAGGATAAAGAATATCAAGCAGCCAGTTAAAGGATATGGAATATCAAGCAGCCAGTTACAGGATATGGAATATCAAGCAGCCAGTTTAATGATATGGCATATCAAGCAGCCAGTTACAGGATATGGAATATCAAGCAGCCAGTTACAGGATATGGAATATCAAGCAGCCAGTTAAAGGATATGGAATATCAAGCAGCCAGTTGAAGGATACGGAATATCAAGCAGCCAGTTACAGGATATGGAATATCAAGCAGCCAGTTACAGGACAGGGAATATCAAGCAGTCAGTTACAGGACAGGGAATATCAAGCAGCCAGTTACAGGATATGGAATATCAAGCAGCCAGTTACAGGATATGGAATATCAAGCAGCCAGTTACAGGATAAGGAATATCAAGCAGCCAGTTACAGGATATGGAATATCAAGCAGCCAGTTACAGGATATGGTTAATCAAGCAGCCAGTTACAGGATATGGAATATCAAGCAGCCAGTTACAGGATAAGGAATATCAAGCAGCCAGTTAAAGGATATGGAATATCAAGCAGCCAGTTAAAGGATATGGAAATCAAGCAGCAAGTTACAGGATATGGAATGTCAAGCAGCCAGTTACAAGATATGGAATATCAAGCAGCCAGTTACAGGACAGGGAATATCAAGCAGCCAGTTACAGGACAGGGAATATCAAGCAGCCAGTTACAGGATAGGGATTATCAAGCAGCCAGTTACAGGATAAGGAATATCAAGCAGCCAGTTACAGGACAGGGAATATCAAGCAGCCAGTTACAGGACAGGGAATATCAAGCAGCCAGTTACAGGATAGGGATTATCAAGCAGCCAGTTACAGGATAAGGAATATCTAGCAGCCAGTTACAGGACAGGGAATATCAAGCAGCCAGTTACAGGACAGGGAATATCAAGCAGCCAGTTACAGGGTATGGAATATCAAGCAGCCAGTTACAGGACAGGGAATATCAAGCAGCCAGTTACAGTACAGAGAATATCATGCAGCCAGTTACAGGATATGGAATATCAAGCAGCCAGTTACAGGATATGGAATATCAAGCAGCCAGTTACAGGATATGGAATATCAAGCAGCCAGTTACAGGATAAAGAATATCAAGCAGCCAGTTAAAGGATATGGAATATCAAGCAGCCAGTTACAGGATATGGAATATCAAGCAGCCAGTTTAATGATATGGCATATCAAGCAGCCAGTTACAGGATATGGAATATCAAGCAGCCAGTTACAGGATATGGAATATCAAGCAGCCAGTTAAAGGATATGGAATATCAAGCAGCCAGTTGAAGGATACGGAATATCAAGCAGCCAGTTACAGGATATGGAATATCAAGCAGCCAGTTACAGGACAGGGAATATCAAGCAGTCAGTTACAGGACAGGGAATATCAAGCAGCCAGTTACAGGATATGGAATATCAAGCAGCCAGTTACAGGATATGGAATATCAAGCAGCCAGTTACAGGATAAGGAATATCAAGCAGCCAGTTACAGGATATGGAATA
Organism: Salmo salar; assembly: GCF_965601325.2. Lineage (NCBI taxonomy): Eukaryota > Metazoa > Chordata > Actinopteri > Salmoniformes > Salmonidae > Salmo > Salmo salar. The sequence goes on from NC_138304.1 coordinate 106,554,652, forward strand.
TCAAGCAGCCAGTTACAGGATATGGTTAATCAAGCAGCCAGTTACAGGATATGGAATATCAAGCAGCCAGTTACAGGATAAGGAATATCAAGCAGCCAGTTAAAGGATATGGAATATCAAGCAGCCAGTTAAAGGATATGGAAATCAAGCAGCAAGTTACAGGATATGGAATGTCAAGCAGCCAGTTACAAGATATGGAATATCAAGCAGCCAGTTACAGGACAGGGAATATCAAGCAGCCAGTTACAGGACAGGGAATATCAAGCAGCCAGTTACAGGATAGGGATTATCAAGCAGCCAGTTACAGGATAAGGAATATCAAGCAGCCAGTTACAGGACAGGGAATATCAAGCAGCCAGTTACAGGACAGGGAATATCAAGCAGCCAGTTACAGGATATGGAATATCAAGCAGCCAGTTACAGGATATGGAACATCAAGCAGCCAGTTACAGGATAAGGAATATCAAGCAGCCAGTTACAGGATATGGAATATCAAGCAGCCAGTTACAGGATATGGAATATCAAGCAGCCAGTTACAGGATAAGGAATATCAAGCAGCCAGTTACAGGACAGGGAATATCAAGCAGCCAGTTACAGGATATGGAATATCAAGCAGCCAGTTACAGGACAGGGAATATCAAGCAGCCAGTTACAGGACAGGGAATATCAAGCAGCCAGTTACAGGACAGGGAATATCAACCAGCCAGTTACAGGATATGGAATATCAAGCAGCCAGTTACAGGATATGGAATATCAAGCAGCCAGTTACAGGATAAGGAATATCAAGCAGCCAGTTACAGGATATGGAATATCAAGCAGCCAGTTACAGGGTATGCTTAATCAAGCAGCCAGTTACAGGATATGGAATATCAAGCAGCCAGTTACAGGATAAGGAATATCAAGCAGCCAGTTACAGGACAGGGAATATCAAGCAGCCAGTTACAGGATATGGAATATCAAGCAGCCAGTTACAGGACAGGGAATATCAAGCAGCCAGTTACAGGACAGGGAACATCAACCAGCCAGTTACAGGATATGGAATATCAAGCAGCCAGTTACAGGATATGGAATATCAAGCAGCCAGTTACAGGATAAGGAATATCAAGCAGCCAGTTACAGGATATGGAATATCAAGCAGCCAGTTACAGGATATGGTTAATCAAGCAGCCAGTTACAGGATATGGAATATCAAGCAGCCAGTTACAGGATATGGAATATCAAGCAGCCAGTTACAGGATATGGAATATCAAGCAGCCAGTTACAGGATAAGGAATATCAAGCAGCCAGTTACAGGATATGGAATATCAAGCAGCCAGTTACAGGATATGGTTAATCAAGCAGCCAGTTACAGGATATGGAATATCAAGCAGCCAGTTACAGGATAAGGAATATCAAGCAGCCAGTTAAAGGATATGGAATATCAAGCAGCCAGTTACAGGATATGGAATATCAAGCAGCCAGTTACAGGATATGGAATATCAAGCAGCCAGTTACAGGATATGGAATATCAAGCAGCCAGTTACAGGATAAGGAATATCAAGCAGCCAGTTAAAGGATATGGAATATCAAGCAGCCAGTTACAGGATATGGAATATCAAGCAGCCAGTTACAGGATATGGAATATCAAGCAGCCAGTTAAAGGATATGGAATATCAAGCAGCCAGTTACAGGATATGGAATATCAAGCAGCCAGTTACAGGATATGGAATATCAAGCAGCCAGTTACAGGATATGGAATATCAAGCATCCAGTTACAGGATATGGAATATCAAGCAGCCAGTTACAGGATATGGAATATCAAGCAGCCAGTTACAGGATATGGAATATCAAGCAGCCAGTTACAGGATATGGAATATCAAGCAGCCAGTTACAGGACAGGGAATATCAAGCAGCCAGTTACAGGACAGGGAATATCAAGCAGCCAGTTACAGGATATGGAATATCAAGCAGCCAGTTACAGGATATGGAATATCAAGCAGCCAGTTACAGGATATGGAATATCAAGCAGCCAGTTACAGGACAGGGAATATCAAGCAGCCAGTTACAGGACAGGGAATATCAAGCACCCAGTTACAGGATAGGGATTATCAAGCAGCCAGTTACAGGATAAGGAATATCAAGCAGCCAGTTACAGGACAGGGAATATCATGCAGCCAGTTACAGGACAGGGAATATCAAGCAGCCAGTTGAAGGATATGGAACATCAAGCAGCCAGTTACAGGACAGGGAATATCAAGCAGCCAGTTAAAGGATATGGAACATCAAGCAGCCAGTTACAGGATAAGGAATATCAAGCAGCCAGTTACAGGATATGGAATATCAAGCAGCCAGTTACAGGATATGGAACATCAAGCAGCCAGTTACAGGATAAGGAATATCAAGCAGCCAGTTACAGGATATGGAATATCAAGCAGCCAGTTACAGGACAGGGAATATCTGAAGCTGTCCCTGGGTCCCGGTTGTTTTTTGCTTCCTCTGGCTGCACGCAATTGTTTAAGAGAAAAGTTCAAATGCAGTGTTCAGCTGTCTTTATCGCCCAGATGTTATGGAGAGATAGACACACTCACTGACTGGAGTGTTCAGCTGTCTTTATCGCCCAGATGTTATAGAGAGATAGACACACTCACTGACTGGAGTGTTCAGCTGTCTTTATCGCCCAGATGTTATGGAGAGATAGACACACTCACTGACTGGAGTGTTCAGCTGTCTTTATCATCCAGATGTTATGGAGAGATAGACACACTCACTGACTGGAGTGTTCAGCTGTCTTTATCGCCCAGATGTTATGGACAGATAGACACACTCACTGACTGGAGTGTTCAGCTGTCTTTATCGCCCAGATGTTATAGAAAGATGGACACCTACACTGACTGCGGAGGACCCAAACTGCTGTAGCAACGACACAGAGATTGTCACAATCCACCTAAATATTTCATGGCGTCTCTCGTGGTCTTTGTAAAGGGTACAAAAGTCAGGACTGCGGAGCCTGCTAGCTCTGCCAACATCATGTGACTGGATTTCTGCTGTGTCATTTCTTGTCTGTAACTTTCCTCTCAATGCTGTACTTTTCATAGGTTTTATTTCACATCCAAAGTTCAACGTTCAAGTCCCTGATTTATTCTGTTTCAAGGTTTAGAAATGTAAAGCCGAGCAACGCTGATGGTGTGGCACGTCTCTAATCGTGTTTGTCCTCTCTTTTCTCTTCCTGTCTCATCACCTACCTACCTCTATATATTCCTCTAATCAATCTCCTATACCTGCTCTCCTTTACCTTCCAAATATTCCCTCTATTCCTTACTCTTTCCCCTCTCTCTGTCTCTCTCCCTCTTTGTCTCTTTGTCTCTCTCCCTCTTTGTCTCTCTGTCGCTTTGTCTCTTTGTCTCTCTGTCTCTCTCTGTCTCCTTGTCTCTGTCTCTCTGTCGCTTTGTCTCTTTGTCTCTCTCCCTCTTTGTCTCTCTGTCGCTTTGTCTCTTTGTCTCTCTGTCTCTCTCTGTCTCCTTGTCTCTGTCTCTCTGTCGCTTTGTCTCTTTGTCCTCTCTGTCTCTCTGTCTCTTTGTCTGTCTCTCTGTCTCTTTGTCTGTCTCTCTGTCTCTCTGTCGCTTTGTCTCTTTGTCTCTCTGTCTCTCTGTCTCTTTGTCTGTCTCTCTGTCTCTCTGTCTCTTTGTCTGTCTCTCTGTCTCTTTGTCTGTCTCTTTGTCTCTGTCTCTCTGTCTCCCTCTTTGTCTCTCTGTCTCTGTCGCTCTGTCTCTCTGTCGCTTTGTCTCTTTGTCTCTCTGTCTCTGTCTCTCTGTCTCTTTGTCTGTCTCCTTGTCTCTGTCTCTCTGTCTCTTTGTCTATCTCTTTGTCTGTCTCTTTGTCTCTGTCTCTCTCTGTCTCTCTCTGTCTCTCAGTCCCTCTCCATCTTCTTCCTCCTTTCATGCCTCCCATCACCCACCTTGCAGGCAGAGGAAGTGGAAGGCGGAAGAAGATCCACCCATGCCTGTGCCCCTTTTACAAGACAGACCACACCCTCATCTAACTAGGCAGAGGGAAATACAGACCACACCCTCATCTAACTGGGCAGAGGGAAATACAGACCACACCCTCATCTAACTGGGCAGAGGGAAATACAGACCACACCCTCATCTAACTGGGCAGAGAGAAATACAGACCACACCCTCATCTAACTGGGCAGAGGGAAATACAGACCACACCCTCATCTAACTGGGCAGAGGGAAATACAGACCACACCCTCATCTAACTGGGCAGAGGGAAATACAGACCACACCCTCATCTAACTGGGCAGAGGGAAATACAGACCACACCCTCATCTAACTGGGCAGAGGGAAATACAGACCACACCCTCATCTAACTGGGCAGAGGGAAATACAGACCACACCCTCATCTAACTGGGCAGAGAGAAATACAGACCACACCCTCATCTAACTGGGCAGAGGGAAATACAGACCACACCCTCATCTAACTGGGCAGAGGGAAATACAGACCACACCCTCATCTAACTGGGCAGAGAGAAATACAGACCACACCCTCATCTAACTGGGCAGAGGGAAATACAGACCACACCCTCATCTAACTGGGCAGAGGGAAATACAGACCACACCCTCATCTAACTGGGCAGAGGGAAATACAGACCACACCCTCATCTAACTGGGCAGAGGGAAATACAGACCACACCCTCATCTAACTGGGCAGAGGGAAATACAGACCACACCCTCATCTAACTGGGCAGAGGGAAATACAGACCACACCCTCATCTAACTGGGCAGGATGTTTTTATACTGACTACAACACATTCAAGCGGCATCCTTCCGGATCGTGAACTCACAATGAAAGAGAACATAATAACGTCAAGAAAACAGACAACAGAACCTGTTGACGATGACAACGGAACCCGCTGACGGCGACAACGGAACCCGCTGACGGCGACAACGGAACCCGCTGACGGCGACAACGGAACCCGCTGACGGCGACAACGGAACCCTCTGACGGCGACAAAAACAGATTGGGTGAATTTGCATATCTCTCCTTACATCTTCAGCTCTCTGAAAGGAATATCTACTATTGTCTACCTGAGATGAGGCAGCAAGGTGGAACTACGCTGTGGCGATGATCCTCTATGTATTTTTCACCAAAAACCCAAAGGGAATTCTAAGGTCAACGTTCAGCAGAGAGACAGTATTGGCCTGTAGCAGCTGATACACAGGTGGCTTTGAGTGGAGATGAGAAGAGACCAGTCTGGGCAAACAATGAGCTGCGTAGTGAACTTAACCTGGAATGGACTAGATCTATCTGGATCTATCTGGATCTAACTGGATCTAACTGGATCTATACGTCATGAGAAAAGGCACTCTGAACTGTATTTGATTTCTCCTTGCTGTTTTGGATGTCAAACAAATATTTGGGGGCCATTCTTTTCCTGACCGTTTTTGTTTTCTTCCCTTCTGGAAGTTTCCTCTGAGGCTTTGACACTGTGGCTGCAGTGAGATTAAAATGGGATGATATTTGGAGGCCTTTGTTGTTGAAGATATGGGCTTGTGTTATTATAGCTTTTAACCCTCTCCCCCTTTAGTAAGGCTGTAGTACGGATCTCTACCCCTCTCCCCCTTTAGTAAGGCTGTAGTACGGATCTCTACCCCTCTCCCCCTTTAGTAAGGCTGTAGTACGGATCTCTACCCCTCTCCCCCTTTAGTAAGGCTGTAGGGAGGATCTCTACCCCTCTCCCCCTTTAGTAAGGCTGTAGTACGGATCTCTACCCCTCTCCCCCTTTAGTAAGGCTGTAGTACGGATCTCTACCCCTCTCCCCCTTTAGTAAGGCTGTAGGGAGGATCTCTACCCCTCTCCCCCTTTAGTAAGGCTGTAGTACGGATCTCTACCCCTCTCCCCCTTTAGTAAGGCTGTAGGGAGGATCTCTACCCCTCTCCCCCTTTAGTAAGGCTGTAGTACGGATCTCTACCCCTCTCCCCCTTTAGTAAGGCTGTAGGGAGGATCTCTACCCCTCTCCCCCTTTAGTAAGGCTGTAGGGAGGATCGTGTGTGTGTGTGTGCTCGTGCTCCATTGGCTACATCAGCATTCTGTCCCTTGCATCTTTTTGTTGTTGTTTTATTCCCAGTTCATCCCAAAGACTCATCCATGCTGAAACAGGTCCTCTGGCTTCCAGGACAGCGCCATTTCTCATTATACTGATAAACGTCCAGATTAAAACTCAACTCATAACACAATGTTTTTTCTTTGGACATCAATAAATCACACCTTAGTATTTTACTAGCAAATTAGTGTCAGATTTAATAATGGATCACTACGGATAATAGCTCTGCAATCTATTATCGTTGGGAGATCAGTTCAACATTCTGGGATACTCCGGACTGACAGATTAATACTGTAATGAGAGAGAGGTTTCTACACCAGACAGACTGCTACTGTAATGAGAGAGAGGTTTCTACACCAGACAGACTGCTACTGTAATGAGAGAGAGGTCTCTACACCAGACAGACTGCTACTGTAATTAAGGAGGGGTCTCTACACCAGACAGACTGCTACTGTAATTAAGGAGGGGTCTCTACACCAGACAGACTGCTACTGTAATTAAGGAGGGGTCTCTACACCAGACAGACTGCTACTGTAATGAGAGAGAGGTCTCTACACCAGACAGACTGCTACTGTAATTAAGGAGGGGTCTCTACACCAGACAGACTGCTACTGTAATTACAGAGAGGTCTCTACACCAGACAGACTGCTACTGTAATGAGAGAGAGGTCTCTACACCAGACAGACTGCTGCTGTAATTACAGAGAGGTCTCTACACCAGACAGACTGCTACTGTAATGAGATAGAGGTTTCTACACCAGACAGACTGCTGCTGTAATTACAGAGAGGTCTCTACACCAGACAGACTGCTACTGTAATGAGAGAGAGGTCTCTACACCAGACAGACTGCTACTGTAATTAAGGAGGGGTCTCTACACCAGACAGACTGCTACTGTAATTACAGAGAGGTCTCTACACCAGACAGACTGCTACTGTAATGAGAGAGAGGTCTCTACACCAGACAGACTGCTACTGTAATTAAGGAGGGGTCTCTACACCAGACAGACTGCTACTGTAATTACAGAGAGGTCTCTACACCAGACAGACTGCTACTGTAATGAGAGAGAGGTCTCTACACCAGACAGACTGCTGCTGTAATTACAGAGAGGTCTCTACACCAGACAGACTGCTACTGTAATGAGAGAGAGGTTTCTACACCAGACAGACTGCTGCTGTAATTACAGAGAGGTCTCTACACCAGACAGACTGCTACTGTAATGAGAGAGGTCTCTACACCAGACAGACTGCTACTGTAATGAGAGAGAGGTCTCTACACCAGACAGACTGCTACTGTAATTAAGGAGAGGTCTCTACACCAGACAGACTGCTACTGTAATGAGAGAGGGGTCTCTACACCAGACAGACTGCTACTGTAATTACAGAGAGGTCTCTACACCAGACAGACTGCTACTGTAATGACAGAGAGGTCTCTACACCAGACAGACAGACTGCTACTGTAATGAGAGAGAGGTCTCTACACCAGACAGACTGCTACTGTAATTACAGAGAGGTCTCTACACCAGACAGACTGCTACTGTAATTACAGAGAGGTCTCTACACCAGACAGACTGCTACTGTAATGACAGAGAGGTCTCTACACCAGACAGACGGCTACTGTAATGACAGAGGGGTTTCTACACCAGACAGACTGCTACTGTAATTACAGAATGGTTTCTACACCAGCTCTACACCAGACAAACAGACTGCTACTGTAATGACAGAGAGGTTGCTAACCTCCAAACCACCTCTCAAGGCCCTGAAGCAACTCCACACGGACATACTAAAACAGAGACATGTTCTCCAAGGACTCTGGTTGAGTTATACTCTCTCTGTGAATGTCATAAGGTTCAGTAACCTTTTTTTTTTCTCATGTCAATCTAGATTTGTCAGTGAAAGGTTGTTATGATGCGTTGGATCCGTCAATTTAGTGAGGAGCCACAGGACGTGTTTCCATGGAAACTCGTGGACGGCGCTAGGGACCGCTTGTATTTTTTTTCTTCCAGGGCGGAGATGGTGTCAGAACCGGAGTAACTGTGTCAAGCACGCGCGGAACATAACAGAACGGCGAGGCTGCGTTCAGCGAAGTATTCTCCTGTACGGTTCTCTCTCTAGGGCTGACCTGCAGAGGTTGGATGGTATATGAACTGGAAACGACTCACCAGCCACCAGGCTTGCTGATAGAAACAAGAAGGATGACTACTCAATCTGAACTATCAATGAAGCAGGGGACTAGTACATGGTCAATGAAGCTGGAGGCTAGGACATGGTCAATGAAGCTGGAGGCTAGGACATGGTCAATGAAGCATGGGAATAGGACATGATCAATGAAGCTGGGGTATAGGACATGGTCAGTCAAGCTGGGGTCTAGGACATGGTCAATGAAGCAGGGTGATTGGACATGGTCAATGAAGCTGGAGGCTAGGACATGGTCAATGAAGCTGGAGGCTAGGACATGGTCAATGAAGCATGGGAATAGGACATGATCAATGAAGCTGGGGTATAGGACATGGTCAGTCAAGCTGGGGTCTAGGACATGGTCAATGAAGCAGGGTGATTGGACATGGTCAATGAAGCTGGAGAGTAGGACATGGTCAATGAAGCTGGAGGCTAGGACTAGGACATGGTCAATGAAGCTGGAGGCTAGGACTAGGACATGGTCAATGAAGCAGGGTGATTGGACATGGTCAATGAAGCTGGGTTATAGGACATGGTCAATGAAGCTGGGGTATAGGACATTGTCAGTGAAGCTGGAGGCTAGGACATGGTCAATGAAGCTGAGGACTAGTACATGGTAAATGAAGCAGGGTGATAGGACATGGTCAATGAAGCTGGAGGCTAGGGACATGGTCAATGAAGCTGGAGGCTAGGACTAGGACATGGTCAATGAAGCTGAAGATCAGTACATGGTATGAGCTCCCTGAAGCAGTCTTGCAGGTTTGCTGAAAGGAAGAAGAATGACTGTAGCAGGGAAGGTCTTGTTCTACTAAACTGACTGACTACTTCTCAACTATTCTACTGGCCTATTCAACTCTTAAAGGAAAACCCACTCTTAGTGGCTCACCAGGTTTGCTGATTGAAACACGTATTGAAGCGGGAAAGGTTTGATCTAACTCTCTACCTGGACTAGTCACCTCCTGCTCTCTGTTGGTCTACTCTGTTTTTCAATAAACTCATCTGGGTTACAACTTAGGGATGGATCCCAATTCATCCACTGCTTTTCCTCCCGTGGATGTTATTAAGACATAACATGTCACATCACCTCACGACTGATACTCTTGCAACTTTATCACATTGCTCTCTCTCCCCCCCCCCCCTCGGCTCATCTTGTAAAACCTTGCTGAAAAGCTTTATCATAGCTTTGACAGCAGAGGTGTTTGCGTCATCGCAATTACTCCTGTGCAGCTTCAATTGGAAATGATTAAGCAGATCATAGCAAACCAGTGTTTACGCTGCGATCCCCTGGCTTCTGCGTTATAATCTCCCAATTATCGGGGAAAGGTTCGGCAAAGACAAACGGTTGGGGTTTCGGTGGGGGCGGGAACAGACGGGAGACGACGCCCGCTTCGCTTTTCAAACGCTTCAGATGTAAACATCAGCAGAAAATGGACTGTGATCGTGACAGGAAGGGGAGGGGTTGAGAGTAGCTGTTGCGAGAGAGTGAATAACATCTTGTGATGTGAGTGATGGAGTCAAGATGTCAGGGAGAAGAAGAATTATCAGAAACAGTGACGCTGTGAGATGTATTCCCACTAGAGAGGAAGATGGGAGGAAGATGGGAGGAAGATGAGAGGAAGATGGAGGAAGATGGGAGGAAGATGGGAGGAAGACGGGAGGAAGACGGGAGGAAGACGAGAGGAAGACGGGAGGAAGACGAGAGGAAGACGGGAGAAAGACGGGAGAAAGACGGGAGGAAGACGGGAGGAAGACGGGAGGAAGATGGGAGGAAGATGACAGGAAGATGGGAGGAAGATGGGAGGAAGATGGGAGGAAGATGACAGGAAGACGGGAGGAAGATGGGAGGAAGATGGGAGGAAGATGGGAGGAAGATGGGAGGAAGACGGGAGGAAGACGGGAGGAAGACGGGAGGAAGATGACGAAGATGAGATATGGGAATTGTTAAATTGGTGTAGTGTCTGTATGCCATCTTTGACATCTTCCCCTTTTGAAGACCCTCCAGCGGTCAGGGGGGTTTTTCCTTTCCCAGTCGCGATGTAACTTCACCATTACGATGATCACATACATGGTCATTTTTACGAGCCAACGTTTTAATTAAGAGCGTTTCCTAAACAAACACGTGGAGAGAAAGTTTCTCTAAGTGTATCGTTATAAAACCACATGTCCATACTGATAGGATCAAGAAGAAGAAAAAAACACAGCTGCTCTCGGATCAGTTGTCTACATTCATACCTAAGACATTAGAATTTTTCCCACTGACGAGGGATCAGTTCCTAGAGAGATATTATCACCTAAGGCACTACATGGTAGACTGGGCACGTCATTGCGCACATGTCGCCCCACATCACGAAACACATTGAGGCAAAGTTTACAGACAGTAGAATAGTCGCAAAATAAAACTCAATTGATTGTAGGTGAAATAGATTTAAATATGATTGAAATATAGGCTCATGTAATCTATGTATATTTTAATGCCGTCATTTTCGGGTTATTTTTTTTCATTTGAAGCATCATTTTATCATTCACTTGTTTTGTTACAATTGCTAATATTTTGGCAAATGTTGTATTTGTGGTCAACTTCATTCTGAAGTCACAGTCAGACAGATAACCTAGGAGGTTTTCTGTGAATAAAGTGACGTCGAACGGCAAAAGAAAAGCATTTAACGACCCAAGAGGGGTCTGGATCACTCATAAATGTACAAAGGTGTTTAGGAGCCATGTCACCAACAAAGGATTTGGTAAACTTTGGCTGCTAAAGATACATTTTTGTAAGAAGTTTCTAACGATGATATTAATGCTACGAAGGCTCTGGGGAAACAAGGCTCAGCTTTAAAACGCTCCCCTTGCACTGTATGTCCTCTCCTTGATCCTGTAGAATTTGCCACTGTGGATTGTTTAGATGGAGCGAGAACATGGTGTTTGAGTTACACTGTGGATTGTTTTGTGACCCATTTACTTGCAATTTACTTCCATTTCAACCCATCGACACACCCATGTCCAACTCATATGAAGTCTTCATGTCGTCCAGCCCATCAGCCACGGGATTGAGCCGTTATGATGTGAGATTTAGAAAGCTAAACCCATATCTTTATCCCTTTATTAATGAATGTGCTATTAATACAACCCATGAAGTTAGACGGAGACCCAGATTCAATGAATGATTCATTATCCCTTCATTCATGAATGT